>NC_090053.1:19127407-19245769 GCF_038355195.1 Osmerus mordax
CTTCCCAGACGTCCTCCTGTCTGTTATCTGTGCACGGCGCCATCTCCCTGGATAGCAAACCCCAATGATTGATTCCCACATGATAGCCTCTCATTTCTAAGATTCCCTTCCTTTTATCATTGGAGATTCTGAGTGCACGCTCGCTCGCACACACACTCACTCACACACACTCACACACACGCCTCTCGTCTCTCTTGTTCTCCGCCTCCCTTCCGCCGTTCACCCTGTTCTGTTTCACTCTTGTCTGCTCTCCTCCCTTCTCTCCTCTCCTCTCCTCCCTTCCCTCCTCCTCTCTTCCACACTAGTGCTTGCTCCGGAAGACACAAGTGTACTTTTTTAGGACGCCCCTTCACTGGTCTCGCCCTGTGTCTCTCTCTTCTGTGTCTCTACCATCCAAAACTCTCTATGTCGTAGTCCTCTCTCTCTCTGAGTGTCTCTCTGTCTCACTCTCTCTCTGTCTCTCTCCTCCCTCTCTCTCTCTTTCTCTCTGCTATCAGTGAGTTGAAGGAGTGGGGAGACTGGTCTTCACTATCAGGGGGAGATAAGTGGGTTTAATCTCACATTCCTCCTGTGTCTCCCCTTGTCACTCCACATCCTCCCCCCTCCCTCCCCCTCTCTCCCCCACCCAGGGTCACTGGGGGTCAAGGTTGTCCCCAGTACAGTACATCTCCATCTGTCCTCAGTCTTACCATTGGCTACTTCATGGGCGGCCTGGCAGCTCATTGGCTACTTCAGGGGCAGCCAGTCATCTCATTGGCTACTTCAAAGGCCGCCTGTCAGCTCATTGGCTGTTTCATCGGCATCCATCGTGTAATGAGCACATCTATTACCTCATGCCAGCCCTTGTGCCAGTTTTGCTCTATATGACAGTAGTGTTGGCATCTCTGGGGTCATATGCACTGCTCCCCTCAGTTGGTCTGATGTTGGCACCGCCCACCCAGTGTCCCTGCCAACCAGGGGCTGCCTTGCCCTGCCCAATGTGCCCCCCCCGAGCTAACGGGGTGTGTATTTGGCTTGGTCTGATAAGCTATCAGTTCAAGACTGGATCTAGCCGGCAACACATCCTGACAAGCTCATATTCAACACACACACGAAAACACTCGCACTCCTTCTCTCCCTCTCTCTCTCTCTCTCTCTACTCCTCTCTCTCTCTCTCTCTCTCTCTCTCTCTCCATCTCTCTCTTTCCCCCCCTCTCTCTCTCTCCACCTCTCTCTCCCCCTCTCTCTGTATATATGTGTATATAGACCCTGTATATCTTTATTTTTCTCTCTCTTCTTCAAACACACATCTCCGCATATGCACCTAATGCATCTCCCACAAAGAGCTTTTAATCCTCAACAACCTTCATGAAGTTTAGTCATGTCTTCTGGTGTGTTATGTGCATTGTTGTTGCTGTGAAATGTGTGTATGTGTGTGACTGAGACAGACAGACAGACAGACAGAGAGATAGAGATGAAGGTAAGTCTGATTAAGTCTAATTAGATAAGTGCTGGGCCCTATGGAAATAATTTTGCATCTCTCGAGAAACAGGCGTGAAACCATTTATCTATTTAAATATATTCTAGCAGATAGGCATGTTGGACTTTTGTACGGAGTATAATAATGTTTGCAGATCATGTGATTGAGCTCCAGATCATTCCTGACAGCGGTTTGGTTGAGTAAACAGCAGGCCCTCCTCTGCCTGGTTCCCCATGGCAACCGATGAGCACAGAGGTGGGTCCCTGCTTTCTGATTGGATCAAACACATTATCTGAGATCTTATCTCTCCTCTCATTGGAGGGCATTTTAATAATGGAACCATTGCCTAGAGTTGCTGGATTGTAGAAGTGAGTATATTTGAGGTAAACTTCTACCTCTGAGGATAAAAGAGGAAGAACACAGGTAGCCTAGCCCTGTAATATGTGGAGCTGGTAGGTGGACTTTTATGTCCTGTTATTGAGCAAACTGTTGATTATTCTCCCCCCGTCCCTCAATTCCACTGCTCATCCTCCTCTCCTCCCTCAACCCCCTCATCCCCCTCTCCTCCCCTTATCCCCCTCTCCATTCTCTCCACCTCCCCCTCCTCACAATTCATCCACCTCTCGTCTCCTGCTTTGTTCCCCACTCCTCTCCTTCCCCGATCCACCCCCCCCCCCCGCTTCCCCTGCTCCTCCTCCCCCTCCCCCCCCCTCTCCTCCCCGCCTGCAACACCTCCTCCGCTCGTCACCCCCCCTCCCCCCTCCTGTCTTTCGCGGAAATGGCGCCCGAAGGCCTGATCCTGGAAGGAGTGTGGAGTTCAAAGCGTTATCACGCGCGCTGCGTCTTTTCATCATGTTTTAGAAACAAGCGTTCGCACTAATCCCCCAATAATCTCTCCAGGAGAACTCTCCAGATAAGCAGCGCCACCCACGGCTTTCAGACCCACTTTTGGGAGACTCTTCTTCTCCTGCTCTTTCACTCTCCCCCCCCCTCCTCTCTCTCTCTCTCTTTCTAGCTCTCTCTCTTTCTTTCACCTTTGGAAGGACGAGCGAAGGTGATCAACCTGTCACTCTCTTCACTCTCTATCCCGCTCTGTTTTTCATGGTTCTCTCACTCCCCTCTCTCTCACTCCTCCCTTCACTTTCTCACCACCACCCCCCCCCATCCTCTCTCTTTCCTACTTTATATATGGTGCTTGCTCTGTCAGAGAGAGGAAGAGGGATGGAAAGACATGGAGAGAGACACAGAGAAGGAGAGAGGTGGTCCAAAGTGAGATCGACGGCGACCTGGAGAAAGAGGGAGAGATGGAGAAAGATAAACGGGAGGGAAGAGGAGAAAGGGAGAGATGAGGGAGAGAGGGAGCAGCTGTGTCTGTGGACGCCATTAGCCCCATCTGTCCACGCCCAGCACAAAGACTCAAACCCACAACAGGGAAAAGAAACCGAGAGGAAATATGAGGATAGAGGGAGAGATGGAGCGATGAGGCGGACAGGAGAGGAGAGTGTGTGTGTGTGTGTGTGCGCGGGGAGGGGGGGAGGGGGGGGGGTCAGGGTGGTAGTGGTGTTCGCTCTCGTCACTCAACCTCAACAGTGACTGACTGGTATCAGCATATTCCTGTCATCTCCGGTGCCTTCTGGAAGAGGAGAGGAGCGAGGGACAACCTCCATGTATCTCTGAGCCTCATCTGCGCCGGTTCAGGAGCCTGCTATCCTAGAGTGCTTCGTTTTCCAATCTCTTATCTCTCCTCCGTTTTAAGTATCGCCGTTTTATATTTTTACATGTCATTTGCATGCAGCTCATCAGACCCAGCTCTCTTTTCTTGGAGGTACAGGCTGATAGCACATACTGTGTGTGGACCAGACCAGGTGTGTGTGTGTGTGTGTGTGTCTGTGTGTATGCGCCTGTGCGTTCATGTGTTATTGTGTGAAAGTGTAGCATTAGAGTACTGTGCGCCATGGAGTTTGGAGCGAGTGCGTGTATGAGAATGTGTTATTGAATACTTTGTTTGTCTGAGAATGCTGTGCGCGTGGAGAGAGAGAGAGAGAGAGAGAGAGAGAGAGCGAGAGGGAGAATGTGTGTGTGAGCGAGGCGGATGAGAGTAGCTTTTTGATGTTTATCTCTCCTTTTCTTTTCTTCTCTGTGTTTTTGGAGGATTCACACAGTGACCTCTTTGTTTGGGACAGTGAGCCCCTTCCACCCCCCTTCCACCCCCCTTTCCGACCCCCCTGCCCTCCCCCCCCCCCGACCCCCGTTTGGGACAGAAACCATTTCCTGTTGGGTAGAGATAGAGAGAAGGGCAGATAGAGGGGGAGGAATGAGAGAGGGAGGGAGGAATGGGACTGAGGGAGAGGTGGAGGAAGAGTGTGATTAGGAATCCTGGAGGGGAGGGAGGGATTGGGAGGTGCAAGGCTTCCCCAAAATTGCGCAAAGTTAATAGGAAGTTGAGTTACAGTGACTTATGTCTACTTGAATAACATGCATTGTCATTTCTTGTCATAAGATAAGATATACCTTTATTCGTCCCACTATGGGGAAATTTGTAAATGTGGATGTACATAAACACACCTTTCTGTTTCTGCTCCAATGACGGTAACTGTCATGACTTTTCCTTTACTGGTGGAACACAGTTATGCAAATATCTCTGCCTTGAGTAGAGATACATGAACCACTGTACCATGAAGGCCCTACATAACCCTGATCAGGTCATGGAAAGGTAGGTGCAGTAACGGTCCCAAGTGCAGACAACTGTAGTGTAATAAAAGACTCTGTAGAGAAGTGGGTTGGGAGGGAGGGAGGTTTTCTTATTGCCCTCTGTTTAATTGAAGTGTGTATATAGAACAGAATTGATCTGTGATGAGGTTAGACTGGGGTTCGGTTCATGAAGGGTCAACCCTCCCCATAGAGACAGGGGGAGAGAGAGACAGGGAGAGACAGGGGGAGAGAGGGAGGGAGAGGGAGACAGATGGAGAGACAGGGAGAGATAGGGAGAGAGAGAGGGAGAGAGAGAGACAGGGAGAGACAGGGGGAGAGAGGGAGGGAGAGGGAGACAGATGGAGAGACAGGGAGAGATAGGGAGAGAGAGAGGGAGAGAGAGAGATAGGGAGAGACAGGGGGAGAGAGGGAGGGAGAGGGAGACAGATGGAGAGACAGGGAGAGATAGGGAGAGAGAGAGAGGGAGAGAGAGAGACAGGGAGAGACAGGGGGAGAGAGGGAGGGAGAGGAGACAGATGGAGAGACAGGGAGAGATAGGTAGAGAGAGAGGGAGAGAGAGAGACAGGGAGAGACAGGGGAGAGAGGGAGGGAGAGGGAGACAGATGGAGAGACAGGGAGAGATAGGGAGAGAGAGAGGGAGAGAGAGAGATAGGGAGAGACAGGGGGAGAGAGGGAGGGAGAGGGAGACAGATGGAGAGACAGGGAGAGATAGGGAGAGAGAGAGGGAGAGAGAGACAGGGAGAGACAGGGGGAGAGAGGGAGGGAGAGGGAGACAGATGGAGAGACAGGGGGAGAGAGGGAGGGAGAGAGGGAGAGAGAGATAGGGAGAGAGAGGGAGAGATAATTTCATATTAATTTTGCCAGTGAAGGAGAAGAGGCTGCAGAGTGAACGAACGAAGGAATGAAATCAGCCAGGCATCATTTGCATTCAAGTTTTATCAGTAGCGGAGGAAGGCGTTCTCAGGCGTGATAAGGAGAGGGCGTTGAGGGCTGCGTTGGGGGGGGGGGGGGGGGTTGAGGTGAGGGGCATGCTTAGTGTGTGTGTGTGTGTGTGTGTGCGTGCATGTGTAAAGTGTCTTTGGTGAGGGGTTGGATGGTTTGTGTGATGTGGGGGGGGGGGGGGGGGGGGGTAACGGTTAATATCAGACCAAATAATTAGATTCCCTATCGTGGTGGCAGCAGCAGTGTGGGATCAGCAGATTAAAGCTGGGCGGGGGGCTGGTTAATATTCATGAGGGCCCAGGGTCCGGGCGAGGGAGCTTAGACGCTGCCTCAAAGACGTACTGACTGAGGGGCTTAGCGCTCTCTTAACGCGCCTGGGTCCTGGGGAGACCACTCTGGTGAGCGGGGGGAGGGGGGGCTGACAGGGCGAGGGAAGGAGAGAGAGAGAGACAGTTGTCGCCTTCTCTTCTACCTCCCTTGTTCTCTTTCAGGAAGAGGACAGGAAGTTGTGCTCAGTAACATCCTGTTTCATCCGTTCCTGTTATTTATTTCATTGAACACACGGAAGCCAAGACATTACAGCTGCTTTAGATCCCACTATTACTGTGTGTGTGTGTGTGTGTGTGTGAATGTGTGTGTGTAATTGGGAATTCCAAAGCAGTCGTTGTGATGAATTAGTCTGAAACAAATTAGCAGCATTTACAACTGAGTAGGCTCCAGCATAGAGTTACAAATTAAAACCAAAGAATCTGCCTATCTCTAGATCACTGCTCCATGAAATACAATCCAGCAGTCTTCAGGCTATAACAGAGAAACCTCCGCACTGTCCAGTCTGGTGTCACCAACCTAGACACACACACACACACACACCTCCACTCTCTCTAGTATCTCCCGGTTCTCTTCCAGGGTTTAGGTGCCTGCTGTTTCCTCCTGGTCAACCCTGTCTCCTGGTCCAGGTCTAGATATGTTCCTGGACCTGAGATGAGCTGATCTGTGTCTGAGGAGAGCCTGAACAGGCACCAGTCAGTCCCACCTGGACAGCTGAAGGCTGCCACCTGTAGGGGAGAGAGCGGTACTGCAGGTCCTCCGCTCCCCATCTGGGCTCCACACCAGCGACACATCTCTGGGTTTCAGTCTACGTCGAACTGAAGGACCCAATCAGGAAGCATATGTGTTCTCGTGCCGTAGTGTAGGGTGTTTTAATCGTGTATTTGATTTAGAATCCACACTTTGTGAGATCTGGTAGAGACGTATACTAAGCAGGAATGTGTGTGTGTGTAAGGAGAGGCCTGTGGGAGTGATGGATAGATGGAATGCTCGCTCTGTCCCAACTGAACAAAGACAAGTTTGTGCTGGCAACGGCACAGGTGTGTGTGCGTTTGTGTGTGTGTGCGCTGCGCAGCGCGTGTGTGTGTGTGTGGGAGAGTCCTTTTCATGTCTTTTATTGCCGGAGAAACACTATCATATGTACATGTGCGTGCTCGCACACATGCACGCCCGCCAGTGTACAAACACACACATCGCTGTGGTGTTCAGAAATGACCCTGACAAGGTGTCTGACTGAACGGCAGCACCTTTACCTCGCCAGACCTCCTTCTTTCTCTCTATCCCACTCCTCCTTTACATTACATTTACATTTAGTCATTTAGCAGACGCTCTTATCCAGAGCGACTTACAGTAAGTACAGGGACAGTCCCCCCGAGGCAAGTAGGGTGAAGTGCCTTGCCCAAGGACACAACGTCATTTGGCACAGCTGGGAATCGAACTGGCAACCTTCAGATTACTAGCCCGACTCCCTCACAGCTCAGCCATCTGACTCCCTTTTTTCCCTCTGCACTGGGGTCGCTCTCTTTTCTTTTATCCAACTCTCTATCAGTCTCCAATTCCACTTGTTTCTTTACGTGCTGTCAAATGTGCTGCCAGCGTAAATCTGACTGTGTATCTCTCTCTCTCCGTGTGTGTGTGTGTGTGTGTGTTTGTGTGTGCGTGTGTGTGTGTGTGTGTGTGTGTGTGTGTGTACAGAGCTCCAGACTAACTCTGGTGTGTGAAGATGCTGACTGCTGGCTGAGTAGAGTTCCTCTGACCTCTGACACCAGTGAAGCCAACTGCACTATCTACAAACAGGGTATTCACACACACAGTCTCGCACACACAAGCATCTAACACACACAATTACACAGAACAATTCTGTGCACACAAACTCACACTTATTTTCTATGTGTGTGTGTGTGTCTGCAGGTGAGCAACTGTTTTGTAAGGTGAGCAGGGAGATTTCAGCAGGTGATTCCCTATTGGCTGAGCTGTCACTGTCTAGCATGGACCTCCAGTCCCCCCCAATCAGCCTCACTACCCACAATGCCTTGGTGAAAGAGGAGTCCCCCTACCCAGCAGCCCTGCGCCCTGACATCCAGCTCCTCCCCCAGCAGGCTGGCATGGCCGCCATCTTGGCTACAGCCGTTGTCAACAGTGAGTTAACCATCTGTCTCTTCTCTTCTTTCCCTCCCACACTGTCTTTGTATGTGGCTCTCTTTGTTTTGTGTGCGTGTGTGTGCATGAGTGTGTGTGTGTGTCCTTGAGGCTGTTTACTGTTACCATAAACAGCAGATGCTTCTTGGTGCTCACAGCTTTAAGGGTTGGCAGCGGCATGTGGCTCTCTTGGTCTTGTAATACCGCCGTGCACCACTAGGTGTAGCTGCAGGCTCTGGAGGTACCAAGGGGAGCCTTTTGCTCTCTCCCGAGATGAGACGGGGAGACAGTATCAGTGAGACAGGGAGAGGTGAGACAGGTAGAGGTGAGACAGGGAGTGGTGAGACGGAGTGGTGAGACAGGGAGCGGTGAGACAGGGAGCAGTGAGACAGAGAGATCGGTGAGACAGGGGGCGGTGAGACAGGGAGCGGTGAGACAGAGCAGTGAGACAGGGAATGGTGAGACAGGGAATGGTGAGACAGAGCAGTGAGACAGAGAATGGTGAGACAGGGAATGGTGAGACAGGGAATGGTGAGACAGGGAGAGGTGAGACAGGGAGTGGTGAGACAGGGAAAGGTGAGACAGGGAAAGGTGAGACAGGGAGTGGTGAGACAGAGAGCAGTGAGACGGAGCGGTGAGACAGGGAGTGGTGAGACAGGGAGCGGTGAGACAGGGAGAGGTGAGACAGAGAGAGGTGAGACAGGGAGTGGTGAGAGAGGGAGTGGTGAGACAGGGAGAGGTGAGACAGGGAGCAGTGAGACGGGGAGCGGTGAAACAGGGAGAGGTGAGGCAGAGAGCGGTGAGACAGGCAGTGGTGAGACGGCGAGAGGTGAGATGGGGAGCGGTGAGACGGGGAGCAGTGAGACAGAGAGTGGTGAGACAGGGAGTGGTGAGACAGGGAGTGGTGAGACAGGGAGAGGTGAAACAGGGAGAGGTGAGGCAGAGAGCGGTGAGACAGGCAGTGGTGAGACAGGGAGAGGTGAGACAGGGAGAGGTGAGGCAGAGAGCGGTGAGACAGGCAGTGGTGAGACAGGCAGTGGTGAGACAGGGAGAGGTGAGACAGGGAGAGGTGAGGCAGAGAGCAGTGAGACAAGCAGTGGTGAGACAGGGAGTGTTGAAACAGGGAGCAGTGAGACAGGTCATCTGCTTGTCAAGGTGATTAAAGTGTGATTAATCACCTCAGATCAGGCAGAGGAGTTAAACATGATCAGACGTCTCCTCGTTTCCTTCCTGCCACGCCGCACCTCGCTCGCTCGCTCGCTCGCTCGCTGGGGAGCATGGGTAATTATTGGACGTTATCAAGAATAGCCCGGTTAACACGAGGCACCGACACCAGATCAGCTCGATTACCTTCACGCCCGCTGCCGCAACCTCTACACCCTGGTTGCCTTGGCGACCCTGGAGGAAGTTGATGTGATGCACAGAGTTCGTTCTAGGTATTAGAAAGAGTCCAGAGAGGTGTGGGTGTGGGTGTGTTGATGTGTGCATGTGTGTAGGGGAGGACTGCAACATAGGTAGAAATGTATCAAATATTGCATATTCCCAACCTAATTAAAGCTATTATGTTGAAGCCATTTGGTGTGTGTGTGTGTGTGTGTGTGTGTGTGTGTGTGTGTGTGTGTGTGTGTGTGTGTGTGTGTGTTGGTAATTATGTGGTGGACATAGTTTTTTAAATAAATGTGTCCAACCTAATTGAAACATTCAAATACACACCTGGCACACCAACACAAACCAATAAAGAAAATCCTGCTACACCTCTTCAAGCTCAAAACAGAAAGTTCTTTTGAGGGTGGATACTGTGATTGGTTGATTGATTCCTTGACCTTGGTGTCCTTGTCTGTGATTGGTTCAGAGGACATCTTCCCCTGTAAGGACTGTGGTATCTGGTACCGGAGTGAGAGGAACTTGCAGGCTCATCTCATGTACTACTGCGCCAGCCGGCAGAAGCCGGCCACGCCCACTGCGTCGCAGTCCCCGCCCCAAGACAAGACCAAGGAGACCTACCCCAACGAGCGCCTCTGCCCCTTCCCACAATGCAACAAGAGCTGCCCCAGCGCCAGCTCGCTGGAGATCCACATGCGCACGCACAGCGGTGAGGGGAGCAGAGAGACACGCAGCCCTGATGGCAGGGAGCTCCCAGGGATGGCTGGATGACCTACTGTGGCTTCCAGCTGGGATGGTTATTCTCATTCTCATCCTTCTCTCTCTCCCTGTCTCTCTCTCTCTCTCTCTCTCTCTCTCCCTCTCTCTCTCTCTCTCTCCCTGTCTCTCTCTCTCTCCCTGTCTCTCTCTCCCTCTCTCTCTCCCTCTCTCTCTCTCCCTCTCTCTCTCTCCCTCTCTGTCTCCAGGTGAGCGGCCGTTCATCTGCCTGGTGTGCCTGTCAGCCTTCACCACCAAGGCGAACTGCGAGCGTCACCTGAAGGTCCACACGGACGGCCTGAACGGCGTGTGTCACGGCTGTGGCTTCATCTCCACCACCAGGGACATCCTCTACAGTCACCTGGTCACCTGCCACATGGTCTGCCAGCCCGGCTCCCGCAGCGAGGTCTACTCACCCGGGCCGGGCCTGCCCAAGCTGCCTCTGGCCCCAGGTACACGCCTCCTCATGTCTGCTCTGGCCTGGGCTGGGCTGGTGTCCTCTCCTCTGCTTTAGCCTGTGCTCATGCTGTGTGTGTGTGTGTGTTGGAAGGTCTCAGTCCCGGAGACTCAGGAGTGGTCCTGAAGTGCCAGGTGTGCGGCCACAACGCAGACAGCCCCGCCCAGCTCCACCAGCACGTGCGCACCCACCTGGAGGTGCGCGTCCCGGCCGAGAGAAGCCCCACCCCGCGCCAGGGCGACCCTTCCTCCGCCGAGCGGCCCCAGGACCGGGAGCCCCCGGCCTGCGTCCCCCGACCAGACTCGTCCAGCCCGGGGGCCGACGGGAGCTCCGCCACCCCCCGGGGGCACAGCCCCCCGGAGCCCCCGGGTCGCCTGCAGATCAAGGAGGAGCCCGACTCGGAGACGGAGGCGGAGGCGCCTGGGATGGAGGTGCAGGAGCAGGGAGAGGCGGAGGAGAGGGAGGAGAAGGAGGAGGCATGGGAGGGGAGGAGCCGGGAGCACGCGGCACCGACGTCTCAAACCTCGACCCCGCCCAGAAGCCCCCCCGCGGTGGCCGTTAAGGCCGAGCCTGCTAGCCCCACCCCCGGCTCAAGCCCCGCCCACCCGGGGGCGGGGCCAGTGTTGCCAGGCGGCGCCGTCTTCCTGCCCCAGTACCTGTTCAGCACCGAGGCGGCCATCTTGCCGCAGGCCTCGGAGATCCTCGCCAAGATGTCGGAGATGGTCCACAGCCGTCTAAAACAGGGCCAGGCCGTCACGCCCAACCCGCCGCCCGCCTTCTACCCAGCGGGCACCACGGCTGCCCCCGCACCCCCCCACAAGGGGGCCACCTGCTTCGAGTGCGACATCACCTTCAACAACATCAACAACTTCTACGTTCACAAGAGGCTCTACTGTTCCAGCAGACACCAGCAGATAGACTCCTCTGCCCCAGGTCCAGCCCCGGCCCCAGCCTCAACCCCAGCCCCAGGCACAGCCCCTTGCCCTGCCCCAGGCTCTGGAAGAGACGACCCCCAGGCTCCAGTGCCCTCGGGGGCCCACAGAGCCTCCTCGTCGCCCCAGGGAGGAGCAGGGGCGGCCAGCCGCGTGGCGTCCGTCTCCCCCTCGGGCTCGGATCCCGCTCCAGGGAGCACCGTGGTCGGGGAGGTGAAGGCCGAGCCTGCGGGCGGGAAGGAGGGGGGCTCCTCGTCTTCTGAGGGGGAGGGGGGCCAGGCCAGCGAGGGCAGTCAGAGCCCCGGGGGGGGGGACGCGGACAACGACCCGACCAGGACCTTCTGCCAGGCCTGCAACATCCACTTCAGTCGCCACGACAACTACATGGTCCACAAGCGATTCTACTGCGCTTCCCGCCACGACCCGTCCAATCACAGAGCCAACCACCCGGCCAAGGCCATCGCCCCCGGCACCGCCTTCCTGCCTCAGCCGATCCGGACGCGCAAGAGGATGAAGATGTATGAGATCCACATGGCGAGGAGCAAGGCCCTGGCCCCCGTCACGGCCCCCACCGCTGTAGCCCTCAGCCTGGCCCTCCAACAGGAGGGCCGGCCCCTGGAGGCCCCCGGCCCCGTTCCCGGCCGGGCCCTGTCCTCCCGTAGCTCCAGCCCCGAGGGCGACGGCCCTATCGACCTGAGTAAGAGGCCGCGTCTCCGCGAGGCCCCGCGGGGGGGCAGCCTGCCGGCCCTGCCCCTTTCCGACTACCACAAGTGCACGGCGTGCAGCATCAGCTTCAACAGCATCGAGAACTACCTGGCCCACAAGACCTACTACTGCCCCGCCACCACCCTGCAACCCCACACCCTAGAGACCCTGCAGCGCCTCCACAGGCCCGTGTCCACCTCGCCCCACACCCGGGCCCTGGACCACCCCGAGGGCACCTCGCCCAGCCCACAGGCCCCCGCTCTGCCCCGCTCCGAGGCCACGTCCCCCCATGGCACCCCGGGGGCCAGGGTGAGCCAGGGGTCGCCCCCGGGGGTGTGCCCCTACTGCCCACCCAGCCAGGCGGTGACCTGCGACCTGGTGGAGCACCTCCGCAGTGCCCACAGCCTGGTCCTACCCTCGCCCCACCCTGACTCCCAGGCTGCCACTCCCAGCTCCAGCCCAAACCTCAGCCCCCGGGACGCGCCCCCCCCCATCTCCACCGCCTATCCCAAGCTGGGGCCCAAGCCCAGCCGGGACAGCGTCAACGGACAGGTGAGGCGGGACACCGCCTCCCCCTCCTCCCCCCAGGTGAACGGTAGCCCCGTGGGGCCTCACGTTGGGGGGGGCATCTCCCCCTCCACGGCCCCCCCTCTGGCTGTTTCCCCTGCCAGAGCGCTCTCTCTAACTGTGTCACCCGTGCCTGAGGCCCTGAGAGAGGTGGGGGTGTCTCTCCTGCTTGACAAGGTGGTTCTTGCCCACCCCCACCCGGCGCCCCCTCCCTCCCTCCCCCCCAAGCCTGCGCTGGTCTCCCCCCTGCAGAACGGGAACTCCCGCTTCTGTCGCCTCTGCAACATCAAATTCAGCAGCCTCTCCACCTTCATCGCCCATAAAAAGTACTACTGCTCCTCCCACAGCGCAGAGCATGTGAAATGAACCGATGATCTCCCCATCTCGCGTCCTACCTACCCTGTCATCTCCCTATGTCAGACTGGTTTCCCCTGTGGACTGTGAATGGATATGTGACTGACTGTTACTCACCTGACTTTGAACCCCTTACCTGGGCTCCCCTGGTTTTGTTACCATGGTAAATTATTCTTATTATTACTCCTTTTATGGGTCAAAAAGTGTGTATTACACCTAAGATGAATATGCCACTCATATACCTACTTAACTAGCTACTTAACTACCTACCTGCACAGGCGTGAGACCACACCTCCAGTCCTCGAATTTCACCGTCCTCCCCAAAAGTTCAAAGAATGTTGCTCAACTTGGCTGTAGAGTCCACCCCGCTCCTCCTCGAAACCCCCTCTCCCCTTACACACACCTTGTCCCCCTTCCTCCGACATGCGATATTGATCAAATTGTTTATCTCACCGGGGTCTTTGTTTTTGATGATGATTGTTGAAAGCATTTCCTGCTTGCTGTTTCCTGCTAGTGATTTCCTGTTTGGCTTCCTGAGCCTAACACACCTGCGAGAGGGAGCATGGCTCTCTCTAAGCCCTCTGCTGGACCTCACCGTCGCTCCCCTTTCCTGTTTTAATGATCGTGTTCATATTGTTCATATGTATGACGTCTCCAAATGATATTCTTTAGACTTTGGTTGGAAACACTGGCTCTCAAGCTAGAAAAAAAGCTGAAGATTTTTTGGGTTGTTGAAGAAAATGGATATCACAAGGTTCCGAATATCAGACCACCGGTAGGTTGGGATATTTGCTAAAAATGGATCTTTTCCAAAAACAAAACTTGTCTTGAATGCAAGAGGAGGAAATGTGAAATATTTATCTTTGAGTCCTCTGATTTCATGTCAACAGAAAACTACCTACCTAGTGTCTGAAAATATTTGTATTTTTTATTTGTATATTTTTCATACTGTTTGAAGGAACCGTTCAATATTGGTGTGCTGAAGTGTATTTTGTAAGTGTAGATATGTAATATCTTTCACAGTAATCACTGGGACTACACTGAAACCTAGTTTTCCTCATTTCCTCATCCTGTTGTTTGAATGTGTTGGTTTGGTTCGAACCTCCTGTATTCATTGATTAGCATTTTTCCAGATCAGTCCCGTCTTCTACTTGTGCTTTAAACGTTTCTGGTCCAGAAAGAAAGCTCCCTTCTTTAGCTTGACCCTGACCCCTGACACCGTAGTCCCATAGACATGAAGCCCAGAGGTGACTCGAGAGAGAGAGATTATTAACGTTTATCTCAATAGGGGGCAGTGTGGAGCCATATTGGTTTTACCTTTCCAGACCTATCGTATCCTCTGACTAGGGGCTGATTTGGGCTTCAGGGGTTTGCTAGATCCTGTTCCTGGTTTCTTTGGGCTACAAAAGACATAAATACACACGCACACGCAGGACACACATGCAGGATACACACATGCAGAACACACTCATGCAAACACAGTAAGCACACATACTTACACACACAATACAGTACACACACCCACCAACACACACACACACACACACTTATCTTACTGTTCCCATGACTGGAAACCCAGAAGTGGAAGTTGTGTTGGAGGAGTGTTTTGCTTTGTTGTCAGAATTTGACCTTTGCTGTAACAGTTGACAGTGTTTACAACATCGCTCCTCCCAGATTGAACAGGGGAAGAGTGCATATTCAACCAGTCACAAATGTGTGATTTGTATTGCACTGTGTTGTACTTAATGTGCTGAATGTGTTTGTTTCAAAAACTTTTTTGTACTGTATTTATGTTTTTACAGCACTTTTCCACATCCAAATTCTAACCCTAACCCTTTTGAAGGAGTTGATCGATTTGATCACATTATGAACTAAAGTTAAATCCAAACATGTTGTGAATGATTACAAATGTTCATGATGGAGAAGTCCTAATGAATGTCAAGCTTTTCTTTCTAATTTTGTTTCATGTCCTTTCTTTTATTTGACTTAGATTGTTTTCCAAGTTCCACTACACACTATGCATGGGAAATAAAGATCCTGAGAGACATTCAATAAGAGTGTGAGACACTGGTCTTTCTGTTCACCCTTACTTCCCTCCCTCCTTCCTTCCCTCCTTCCTTCCTTCCTTCCTTCCCTCCCTCCTTCCTTCCTTCCTTCCTTCCTTCCTTCCTTCCTTCCTTCCCTCCCTCCCTCCCTCCCTCCCTCCCTCCCTCCCTCCCTCCTTCCTTCCTTCCTTCCTTCCTTCCACTACACCTCGGCCCACACAACAGAAATGCCACCTCTCCTCTCTCTCAATCGCTCACTCTCTTCCATCCGCTCCACCTCTCCTCTCTCTCTCCCTCCATCCTGACTCCATTAACGTCTGCTTGACTGAATGGAGGTCACTCGTAAATCATTTCTCTTTTCATGTAGAAGTTTCAAGTGTGTTTTTCTGCGAATGTAGAAGCCAACGTCCCTTAAGAAGCCGCGGATGAATCATCAAATGAGAATCAAGGAAATCGACATGTTTTTTCCCCTCTCAGACTAAAGTCATGCTGGCTGTCTTTTCAAGAAAGGATCTTCCAAGGCTGCGCTTAGTCAAGTCTAACATCCTGCTAGTCATGCCTTTTATCTCTATTATTTATGTTTCTAAGGTTGTGGAATGTGCCCCTTTTTGTTTGGAGAGTATTTTCTATCTCATCATTAAGAGCTCTACGTGCAGGGGAATGAAGAAAATGCTCGCACTGCCAGGATGTGATCAACATATTGAAATGGTTTGCTGAAAGTTTTAAAGGTATCATGCCTTGATTTTTGAACGCAGGCCTCTTTGGTAAGGATTTACCCTATGTGGTATTTATTCTTCCAGTTATCAGTTTTTCCTTGAAAACATCTTGCTGAACAGTTTAAAGATGCCAGGAGAGCAGACTGAGAGCTCCTCAGACAGACCTCTCACTGGGCTGATTGCTTTATATTGTTGACTGATTCTTAGCAATCAGACAATGCCGGAGGCACAGAGAAGTGGCCCATCTAGGTCAGAGATGGACCCACCTGGATTCTCTGCTGTAACCACACACAACCACTCATCCAGCTGTCACTGGGACTATTGCCATGGTGATAACCACTCATCCAGCTGTCACTGGGACTATTGCCATGGTGATAACCACTCATCCAGCTGTCACTGGGACTATTGCCATGGGGATAACCACTCATCCAGCTGTCACTGGGACTATTGCCATGGTGATAACCACTCATCCAGCTGTCACTGGGACTATTGCCATGGTGATAACCACTCATCCAGCTGTCACTGGGACTATTGCCATGGTGATAACCACTCATCCAGCTGTCACTGGGACTATTGCCATGGTGATAACCACTCATCCAGCTGTCACTGGGACTATTGCCATGGTGATAACCACTCATCCAGCTGTCACTGGGACTATTGCCATGGGGATAACCACTCATCCAGCTGTCACTGGGACTATTGCCATGGTGATAACCACTCATCCAGCTGTCACTGGGACTATTGCCATGGTGATAACCACTCATCCAGCTGTCACTGGGACTATTGCCATGGTGATAACCACTCATCCAGCTGTCACTGGGACTATTGCCATGGTGATAACCACTCATCCAGCTGTCACTGGGACTATTGCCATGGTGATAACCACTCATCCAGCTGTCACTGGGACTATTGCCATGGTGATAACCACTCATCCAGCTGTCACTGGGACTATTGCCATGGGGATAACCACTCATCCAGCTGTCACTGGGACTATTGCCATGGGGATAACCACTCATCCAGCTGTCACTGGGACTATTGCCATGGTGATAACCATTCCTTCTATCGTCTGTCCAGACATTTGACTGAGTTTGATATATCAGATATCTGTGGTTAGGAGTGAAATATACTGTAACACCAGTGGCGATTTCTTTAAGACTGCAAGGGAAGCTCAGCGTCCCCTAAAATTTCCAAAAATTAAATGTCAAATATTTACTGTTGTGTTAACATTTTAAATGCGTTAGAACACGTTCATATCGAAGACGAGTTCTTTCAGAATCAGCTACATATATTAGCAAGTCGACTGACTGATTTCCTTCTCATACATTCCCGTAGCGTCACAGTGCATTTCCCTGTGGAAGCTCAGCTTCCATGGACTTCAATGGGGCTGCTTTGAACAGTTTTTTTCAGTGCTTCGAAACTATACGGTCATTGGATGAATGCTGAGATTATGTCCCGCCCTGGACGCTCAGCGTCTCTGGGGGTGAATGGAGGAGTGGGCTGGCCTGGACGCTGGGCTTCCGCGTGATGATTGGAGGGTCTGTCGAAAGACTGCATCTCCTTTTGATTGACAGTAATGTTGTACTACAAAAAGTCACCGAAGCTGCAGCAACCTATCTCTTGGTATTTGCTTGGCGAAATTGCTTACCAATTTTCATCATACATTTCATACAATTATACACCACGTTCCTTGTTTCAGTTTAACCTAATTTCCACATTTCCTCCTTGATTAATATTGTTTTGTTAGATCGTTCGTTCATTCATTCATTCAGTAGGCTCGGCTAGTGTCGTAGTGGTGAACTAGCCAATGAATAGCCAAATAAATGAAACATTTTTAGGATGTAGGCCGAAAATGAGCTTCCCCTCTTTGAAAGATCAGCAGCCGCCACTGTGTAACATATCTATGTAGTTAGCTATGTGTTGTTACTAAACGTATGTGCAAATTCTCTACATCAAACTCAAGAAATGAAAGTCAGTTGCTTGAAAGTGGAAGGTGGTTGTCCGTTTTGACTCCATCATTAAAACAGTCAGGAACCAAGACTTCTCCCGCTAGCCTTTCAGGTTCAGCCTTGGAGAAAGTGTGTGTTTGTCCATAGGTTTGTGTTGTGTCCATGCACGTAGGTATGTTTGTGCATGTGTTTTAAGAGTCAGTTGGAGTTGCCGGTATGGAAAGCGACTGTGTGTGTGTGTGTGTGTGTGTGTGTGCGTGTGTGTGCGTGTGTGTGTGTGTGTGTGCGTGTGTGTGCGTGTGTGTGTGTGTGTGTAATGAGGTGCAGTGGAGGCCCTGCTGGGTGACTCATCCCGAGGTCTGCCTGTCTGTGTAAGGACCCACAGTGTCTTGTTAGCCTTGCTGAGACAGCAGGACATCAGACATCACTCAAACAAGGTGGTACTCTATCACCCCCTGCAGAAGGCAAGACACACACACACACACACACACATTGACAGCTACATTGATTAAGCATCCAACCATTATCCCATGCCTTTCGTCTCCCTCCCTCCCTCTCTTTCCCTCCCTCTATTTTTCTCTCACTCTTGTCACAGAGAATCAGAAGACATGTATCTGTGTAGAAAGTGTTTTATTCTTCTAGTTTGGTATTTGCCTCAAAGTAGAAGCTGGAAACACTAAACTGCATCTCTGTCATAGACTAGATAGACCGGAGTGTCTGTATGTGTCATCACGCCTTTCCAGACCCTTGTCCACCCCCAGCCCCCCCCCCCCCCCCCCCCCCCCCGGGGCATGCTCCTATTAACCTCTAATGGTTGCAAACACACACACACACACGGCCAAGAAATTGCTGCAGGAGAATGTTTGTCTAATGAACCAGGATGGAGCACCAAAATAGCCCAGACACATCCCTGGGGGGGGGGGGGGGGGGGGGGTGGAGGGGGGGGGGTGGAGGCGGGTGGGCTGGAAAGGGTGGAGGGGAGGGGGGATGGACGGATTTGAGGGGGGGGGGGGTGGAAGGAGGACCACTCATCGTATTGCATGGACTGTTTCATGTTGCGTAATACTTTTTTATCTTACATGCACACATTATCTTAACAACGGGTACAGCATCTTAACCAGCATTACTGCAAACATTCCGAATCTTAACCAGGGTATAGCATATGTAAATTATATAACAATCTCCCGACTGACTGACAGTGATGGGCTCATTAGTGCAGACCTTGTTAAGGCCAGCCTCGTTAGTGCAAGCCTCGTTAAGCCCAACCCCGTAAGTGTAGCTACCGGTGTTTCTTTTAGATGATGCAGCAATTAGAGGTCACCTAAACTGTCTGTTGAAACTGTGGGCTGTGGGCGAGAGGCCTGGCAGGAACACTTTTAACAGGTCTTTACAATAAGTTTGTCTGTGTGGGGTGTGTGTGTCTGGTGTGGAAGTGTGTTTGGGGGGCGTGTGTGTGGGGTGTGTGTGTCTGGTGTGGAACTGTGTTTGGGGGGCGTGTGTGTGTGGGGTGTGTGTGTCTGGTGTGGGAGTGTGTTTGGGGGGCGTGTGTGTGTGTGGGGTGTGTGTGTCTGGTGTGGAAGTGTGTTTGGGGGGCGTGTGTGTGTGGGGTGTGTGTGTCTGGTGTGGAAGTGTGTTTGGGGGGCGTGTGTGTGGGGTGTGTGTGTCTGGTGTGGAACTGTGTTTGGGGGGCGTGTGTGTGTGGGGTGTGTGTGTCTGGTGTGGAAGTGTGTTTGGGGGGCGTGTGTGTGTGGGGTGTGTGTGTCTGGTGTGGGAGTGTGTTTGGGGGGCGTGTGTGTGTGGGGGGGTTGTGTGTGTTAACTACACAGCGTTTGTCACCATTGACAGTTCTGGAGGAGGGACAGATCGATGTCCTGGTGCTTAAATAGTAACTTACTCACTCATTTTCTCCATGGCAACTGGCAACTGCAGAGCAAGGGGCCAAAGTTGACTGTTTCCATATCCATGCGTCTGGTGCACGTAGCAACACCAGCTTGGTTGAGACTCTCATGATTGGAACATGATTGCCCAGAACCACAGCACGTGTAGCACTATGCTGTGTGTGTGTTTGTGTGTGTGTGTGTGTGCACATGTCTCTCCATGTCTGTTTTCCTGTAGATATAGTTTCCTCGTTCCAATTTTTAGATTAGATTCAACTCTATTGTCATCGTGCACAGTGTGATTATAGAGCCCATGAAATGCAGTGAGCATGCACATGCATACATTGTTTTTTAGAAACATTGGACTGGAATCTAGGGAACAGTCTAATGTTATGTTATGATCGCTGTACTTACATTCACATAAAACATTTAAAGTGAATGAACTAGCTGAAGGGTTTAAGAGGGATCAATAAATGGGCATACATACCTGAAACTACATAGTGAAGTTGGTACTGTGGGAGAAGGACCTCCAGCCAAGTGTGGGACATGGCAGTCTGCTGGACACACCCACTGTTGCCATGGCAGCACTGACGGACAGACCACCGGATAGTTTGGTTGGTAAGAGGTTCATCATATCAGTTTAGGGGGGTGGGGGGGGGGGGGCGCTCGTTGCCATGGTCCCTGCTGCCTGCTGATGCAAAGGGGTGTGTCTGTATGCTTGTGTGTGCGTGTGATAATTGAAAGGATTCGAAGATCCTATACTGTTTTGAGCTTGTGCTGTTTCATACTCCTGTCTGTGTGTGCTGTTCTGCGATGCACTGTGCTGCACTGTGCTGCACTGCGCTGTGCTGCACTGTGCTGCGCTGCGCTGTGCTGCACTACACAGGGGAGAAGAGAAGAAGGACACATGGAATGAGTTCATTACATTTACAATCCCAAGCAAACGCAGTGAGGACTCGAGACTCCCTCCCTCCGTCACTGCAATCACCAAACAGCTAAAACTGGTCACATTATTGACTTTCTGTTGTCAGTAACTGAGAGGACTCTGACACACACAGTATGTGTGTGACACACACACATGACACACAGACATGGTGACACCATGTCTTGGTGACACCAATTATCACACACACTCTGTGGGTGATAATTCAAAGGATTTGAGGAGCCCATATTTGAGGAGGACTATATAATGTGTGTGTGTGTGTGTTTCTCACCATCACCAAGCATCTCAGTTCAGGCTTCTCTTTAAACACTCTATCTTAAAGTGGACTCAGGAAACAGAGAAAATGTACCACGTACAGTTAACAGTAAGCAAACAAATTGTACTTTTTATATCATGTGTGAAGTGGAATCCGCCCAACCATCAACAGTTTACTCTCTGAAAAGTTCCTTCGTTTAACGAGGAAACAGCCATCATGCTGAAGAATCCCTCCACAAAATCCTTCAGTGCCAAAAGGTTTTCTGAGCATGGTTGAGATTCTTCTCATTAAACTGCTGCTGTTCCACTGAAGGAGACATTCTTCTCCTCTTCCTCCTCTTCCATCTCGTTGCAGGAAGATGATGTGTTAATTAGGCCGCAATCAAGGCTCATATCTCGCTCGCCTTTTTCCGCCGAACATTTGGGAGGACGTGGGCACGGTCTTTCTAATTAGGATGGCAGCAGAGCAGGGAGGAGGGGAGAGAATCCTACAGAAGATAACAAACCTTTTTCATTAACTGTTGGGTGAAGGCCATGTAGAGAATGCGGGGGGAGGTGGAGGCACCCAGGCTCTCCGCTCTCCTCCTCTCTGCGGTCCTCTCCCCCCCCGCCCATTCTTTCTGTGTGCCACGTCTGTTTGTCCACATATGGGTGTGTGTTCATGAAAGACAATCGGTTCTGGTGTGTACAGTATAGGTCCCTGGGGGAGGGGGGAGGGGTCGCTCGTGTGAGCCGTTGAACTGACCCTCACCCCTCCCTCCCTCCCTCACCCCTCGCTCCCTCACCCCTCCCTCCCTCCCTACCTCACCCCTCCACCCCTCACCCCTCCCTCCCTCCCTCACCCCTCCCACCCTCCCTCACCCCTCCACCCCTCACCCCCTCCCTCCCTCACCCCTCACCCCTCCCTCCCTCACCCCTCCACCCCTCACCCCTCCCTCCCTCCCTCACCCCTCCACCCCTCACCCCAACCCCTCCCTCACCCCTCCCTCACCCCTCACCCCTCACCCCTCCACACCTCACCCCTCCCTCCCTCACCCCTCACCCCTCCCTCCCTCACCCCTCCCTCCCTCCCTCACCCCTCCACCCCTCACCCCTCCCTCCCCTGCTCCAGCTTTGAGCATGCATTATTCCCTCTGTCACTGCATGCGCCGGGACCACGTGTGTTTTCGGCTTCTCATCTCTTTCTTTCTTCTCTTTGAGATGGATTCACAGCGGCGCGTCGCTGCACAGGTGTGGATTAGCCTGGGGCATCTGCATGGTTGAGATGCAGCCCTACGTGAAGAGCTCCCTGTGGCCTGCATTGTTCCAGTCAAGCAGAGCTTGTTTGGTTCAGTAACTACTGTCTGAAGAGGAGAGTTAGCATGAGTAGTAGCCTGGGTGCCAGCCGAACTCTGCCCCGCCCACAAAAACATTTGGTCGGGAAGTTGGGTCTGGGGTCGCTCGTTTGGGGAAAAACTATGTCCGAACAAGAGCTGTTCGGACCAATCAGGACTTTATGTTCGGACTTTATACGATGATGGACAGATGATCAACAGTAACGTAATCAACCACGTCACCAAAGAGCGCTTGGGTTGAATTTTCAACAAACAACATACTACGTTGCTCTGATTGGTTGTAGGTCTATCCAATTGAGCAAAGAGGCATTTTATTTCTGGGTTCGGCTGAAACACGCCCCATACTCACAGCCCAACGGAGCGGTATCAGACTCATATTCTGACTAGAATTATGAGTATGACAACGTCAGGCTACATGAGTAGAGCAGTAAAGGAACAATATGCGATTTATGCACATTCAAATGAAAAAAATGGACCCCATAAACCAGTTACAATGAAGTGAACAGCAAGGAGAGGGGGGCTGTTGCCTACTTTCACCTTTTGCACCGTTGACAGTAGCCTACATTCTCGAACGCCAAGAAGATGAAGTCCAACCACCATGGTCCCTGATGTCTGGCAGAAGAACCCAAGAGGAGCTCTGAGGTGCTGCTGTCACTGCTTCAATGCCACACGTGACCATGTGAGCAGGACTACCGCACAGTGAGGTTAGGTCCCATGTGGATGACTGTCATGGCTGGTTTGTCGAGACGACAAGTCGGTTCAGCCTTCAGACTTGGTCACGCCTCACCTCCCCTGTCGGACGCTGCTATTGGCCCACCACCCTGTCCGTCACAGTTGACCGCTTTTACCATCTGCCTCATCCCTCAACGAGGACGAAAAAAGCGTCCACATCACACGCGTGCATGTGATGTGAGAGAGGGGGGGTGGTTGGGAAAGGCAGATGGAGTGTCTCCGTCAGTGTTCCCTTGTGTGTTTTTGTCCCAGGAGAGTGTTGTCTCTTCTGCTTGTTGATGCCTTGAACTAAAGAGCCCCCCTTTATAGAGCCTCCCCCCCCCCACCTTCCACCACCACAGCGCCCCTCTTTAGACAACAGCATTTTTACTCTCTTCCTCCTCCTTCCACACACCACCTTCACTGAAGGAACGCTCGGAAAAACGGAAAGAGATGAACGGCAGTAGATAGGATGAGAGAGAGAGGGGGAAAGAGACAGTGTCAGAGAGATGACCTTTTGTCCAGCCATCCAGCCAGCTATCCAGTCCGCTGCCAGCCAGCAAACAAGTCAACCAGTCAGCCAGCCAGCTAGTCTGCCATATAATCATTTGACCAGTCAGCCAGCCAACCAGCAAACAAGTCAATCAGTCAGCCAGCCAGCTAGTCTGCCATATAATCATTTGAACAGTCAGCCAGCCAACCAGCAAACAAGTCAACCAGTCAGCCAGCCAGCTAGTCTGCCCACCATCCAGCCAGCCAGGGGGGTTCCAGTGCTCTTCAGTGCAGCCTTTGTTCCTGTCTTTTCAGCCCTCGCTACTCAATACCCAGATCAATACAGGCCTTCCACCTCCTTAACCAAAACGCTGCTGGCCTCCGCTCTTATTTTGAGCGATGGCTGAGAAATACTTGAGGGGGAGAGAACACAGAGACTGAAAAGAAACAAGAGCATCTGGAAGGATTTTTTTGTAACATCGAAACCATACCGGAAAAAAGCGGGAAATAAAAAGACATACAAACCCCTTGCAACCCAAAATGGTTTGCATACTTGACAACATAAAGTGCATAGTAAGTGCAGCAGATGATCAATGACTGAGTGCACTTCTAACAGAATCACGATGGTAAGTGCAGAGGAATGGTCTGTACTTAGAAGACAGTACTACGTTTAATTCCACAGGCGCAGTCTGTGTTTCAAGACAACATTTCAAATGCAAGAAACTTGCAGAGGCTTGTATGTTACAACATTGTTGCAGCATTTGGAAATGCCCTGATTATAATGGCTTAAAATTCAATGTTGACCTGTGTCCTACTGTATTGAAGTGAGATATGGAGAACTACCCTTGACCCGCACTCATTTATGTGGTATAAAAGTCATGTTGAAAAATTCAAGCTCCAATGATGCTCAACTCTAGATCAAAAATGATCTCTCTCTCTCACTTATTTGTCATAGGACAGAAGTTTTAGAGCTAATTGCTGTGTGGGAGATATTATTTACGTTTCATACTCTGCCACACACATACATAAATGCAGTGCCGGTCCTAGCACATTTGGTGCCCAAGGCAAGGTTTACCTACACCCCCCCCCCCCTCCTTCATATGTCCGCTTTGTGGTTCCCCCCCCCCCCCCCCCTGGGGCGCCAACCACAAAACGGACATATGACGTGCCGCGGTTCGCGCCCTCTGCTGGTAGTGTGTTTGAAACTCAAGGACATCGGGAGGGATCATTTAAATGGATGCACTTGGGAAATTGCCCTAGGCGGCTGCCTATGTCGCCTATAGGAAGGAACGGCTCTTCATAAATTAAATCAATTAATTCACCAACCGTCTCTGGAGGAGGGGATCCCTCACTGAATTGCTCCTCCCAAGGTTTCTTCAATTTTTTCTCCTCTAATGAGTTTTTCTGAGAGTTTTTCCTTGTCTCCCTTGAGGGTTGAGGTTGACTGAGGGGCAGTTCTATGGGCGTATGTGAAGCCCTCTGTGATATTGCTTGTAAAAAGGGCTATACAAATACATTTGATTTGATATGATATGATTCATAACAGTAAAAGATGTTCTGTGTACTATTTTGGATGACCTACATCAGACATTTTTTACAGACCAATGACGTTTATTTGTATTCTTTCCCTCCCTCTTCCTAACTTCTACCCCTGTCCATCTCTTCCTTCCTTCTCAGACCAGAGCACCCGCCGACCATCATTAAGGCTATTATCTTGCCAACTTTCTCTATCTCTCTCTCTCTCTCTCTGTCTGTCTGTCTCTCTCTCTCTCTCTCTCTCTCTCTCTCTCTCTCTCTCTCTCTCTCTCTCTCTCTCTCTATCTCTCTCTCTCTCTCTCTCTCTCTCTCTGTCTCTCTCTCTATCCATCTGTCTTGCTCTCTCTCTTTCTCTCTCTCTCGATCTGTCAAGGTCTTCACTACGTCTCTTTCACGACTCGTCGACGGCCTCAGCTCCGAGCGTAGCCGGTGATGACTCCATACAGAGGTGTCAGCGACGTGAGCAGTTAGGCTTGGCGTGAAGCGTGAAGCGGAGCGTTTATCATCTTCATCCCCGCTTGGACGCCCCTCACCCTCAGCTCCCTCAAGCTCCAGTCCACATGGGCATTTCAGGGGAAATTGCACATGACCCATATAATCTACTGCCGGGTTTTTTTGCCGTAATTTAATTACAGGGTAACTAAACATCAATCTGTGAGGCTGGTGAGAGGCCGGACAATGCGTCGTGCCAGCGCCCTCCCTCTACCATCTGTCTTCCGCCTGGCACGCGCCCGCTAGGAGAGCGGTGAGCTGGGCTTGTGGACATGCTGGAAGACCTGCTTGAAGAAAGACTGGAAACTGGAAGCGTTTTGAAACCTGACAACACTCAAACACTCAAACACACAAACACTTCTCTGCCTTGTCTTTTTCTCTGTAAGTCCATTAGCCAGTAAACCTTGCAGAAAGGCTATGACCGGCGGAAACCTCCTTTGTCTCCCCCCCCCCTACACAGAGCTTGTCTCCCGCTTCCACTTCTCCCATCAGCCCCCCACTTAAGGACTGCAATCATCCCCTCTCTCTTCAGCGAGGCTGTCAGAACATCTTCAGCACTGCATCTTAGTGCGGCATAGGACCACGTTGATGATGTGTAATTTCCTTCTTAGACCAGGAAGTGAAGGATGGACATGTCAACAGAAGACAGTTAGTTTTCAGGTTCTTGTATCCACAGAACAGTCACCTGCCCAATACCAGAAATGGAACCTGCAGTGAACTCTAAGTGAACTTGTGACTCAACCCCTTCCTCCCTCATTCCGCCCAGTCCTCCATCTCACCGCATTACTGTTTGTTTGTTGTTGCCCCTCAAGACTCCTTCTCTTCAGACCCCTCCTTCCCAATCCCTCTCTCCCTCTGTACCTCCATCCCCCCGTCCCTCCATTTCTTTTTGCACCCCTCCTTCTCCAGCCATCCATCCTTCCTTTTTTCTTCAGACCCCTCCATCCCATCCCTCCATCCCTGCACATTGGTCGGTATCTGTTCTCAGTGGATATGTGTGGAGGTCTGTGTAAAGATGCATCAACAGCCATGAATAATACATCCTGGCAGCATGGTGGCCGCATGGTGTTACGGTGGGATCAGTACAATAGCTGCACGCCACGGTGGCACGCTTCATCCGCTCTGAAGGAGGAGGCTGAAGGAGGATGTTGAAGGAGGAGGAGGAGGAGGCTGAAGGAGGAGGAGGCTGAAGGAGGAGGAGGAGGCTGAAGGAGGAGGCTGAAGGAGGAGGCTGAAGGAAGAGGAGGAGGAGGATGGAGGAGGAGGAAGGGCAAGAGGAGGATGAGGAAGATCAGGAGGAGGAAGAGGAAGGTTTGATGAATGCGGGCGTCAACATTATCCCTGTTGGGACCTGTGATGACGATTCTCCTGTTTCCATGGTTATCTTAAGCATGGCTGTGAAGGCTGGTTCTTGCCACAACACCTTAACAAGAAACTGTCAACATGTCACATTAAAGTTCCAGTTGCTAACAGTGAAACAAAATTTGTCAACATAGCAACTGGTGTGGGAAAAAGAGAGAGAAAGGAGAATGGAGATGGAGGAATCTTAACGTAAAAAAGCAGAACCAATTGAAGCATTGTCCAACCAGTCTAAATGTCCACCTTTCATGACTTCAGCTATTGTTTAATTATGCTCCTCTCTCCTCCTGTTTGCATCTCCTCTCTCCCTCTGGTCCCCCTCTCTCTGCCTCGCCCCTCCCACCCCTCCCTCCCTCCCACATGTATAACACAGGTTATAAAAGGCAGACTGCAAGGTGGCTGCTGTGACACCAGTCTCCTGATGGCTTCCGTTTCCATGACGAAGAGAGACATGGCCACTCACAGGAACCTGTGATGGCGTCCTCCTTTCCTGTGCGTCTGTAGACCACCTACACTCACGTACACTCACACACACACACACACCACTCAAATACACACACACACACGGACACACCACTCACACACACACACACACACCACTCACACACACACACACACACCACTCAAATACACACACACACACGGACACACCATACATCATCCAGCTTTGACTCAACCACTGAAAACAATGTAATGAATTAATCATGTCAGAGACGGCAGCGCCTCTGTTCCCACACATCCCATAATTAGCATGTTAGTCTCCCGGCAACATGCGCATGTGGAATGGCAAGCTGTGAGTAACTCATACAGTTAGATAATGTCCCCACCGATACAATCATCTGGAGGCCGAAGGCCCACACTGTTCTGCCAGCAGAGTGTGTGTGTGTGTGTGTGTGTGTGAGTGTGTGTGTGTGTTTAAATGTGTGCGTTTGTTGTGCGTGTCTGTGATCACATTGTTGAGTTGGTGTCCGTGCCATGTGACAAGGGTTTTCATGTGTGTGACGGTGGGCGGCTTTGAAATGAATTCTCGGTGTTGGAGCCACTTAGGATCTGTTTTAGAATGCACCAAATACACCCGATATTGGTTTTGTCAACAAAGGTCAAGAGAGGTGAATGTGTTAGTAGTCTGCCCTTGTGATTCTTTTTTACATGGACCACATGTACATGAAGACTGCCACTGTCTGTGTTTAGGACCCAGGGAAAGGTGCAGGTTCCGGGTGCTTCTATTTGATAGCCTGGGGACATATATAAAGGGAGTGTAAGAGGCCCTACAGATTATAGGTGTCCTCAAGACTATTGTGAGCCAGCTGGAGAGATGTGTCTCTGCCTCACAGGCAGCATGGCATTGTGGAAGAGATGATTTTATCTGTACCCATGAGTGTCTGTAACATTTTTTAAATTTCGGAACATTTGAATTCCGCACACATATAATGTCCCTTTTGAATTCAAAGAAAGCATCTGAAATGTGCGTGTGTGTGTGTGTGCTTGTGTGTGTGCTTGTGTGTGTGCTTGTGTGTGTGCTTGTGTGCGTGTGTGTGTGTGTGCTTGTGTCTGCCACCATATCTCCGCTCCCCCGCAGCAGACACTGATGTATGCACACTTACCCAGAGCCAACACTATAACACTAACCCATCCTGTCTCCCTGAAATGTTAATGAGAGGAAGAGAGGAGAGAGACAGGTGTTTCCTGTCCAGCCCAGCCTCTAGTGTTTGTGTGCGTTAGGGGTTAGGGTCTAGGGTCTAGGATCTAGGGTTAGGGTCTAGGGTCTAGGGTCTAGGGTCTAGGGTTAGGGTTAGGGTTAGGGTCTAGGGTTAAGGTCTAGGGTCTAGGGTTAGGGTCTAGGGTTAGGGTCTAGGGTTAGGAACTAGGGTTAGGGTTGGGTCTAGGGTTAAGGTTAGGGTTGTGTGCGGGGGTCATCCGCATTATTAATACTGTTTATATTCCTGTTCACAATTTGTATAATTACCTTTGCTCCTAACTCTAACCCTCAAATCTATGCATTTGATTTTTGATGATGAATTAGCCTTGCTGTCAACACTTTGCCAAAGCAAATGTGTCATTACATTGACCATGCTGATAAAGCACCCTCAATTAAATAGAGATGAGAATGTGATTGGGGCAGGCTGAAGTGCTCTTAAACAGCTGTTAACCTTGAATCAGCGTGAACTCCTCCTCATTGCCCAGCGCTAGCCTTGATAGACCACTGTGAAGCAACATAGACTAGCTCACCCCACACAGCCAGGTTAATTACATCCTGCTATGCTTCTACACTCTCTCACATCCAGCCTTGTGCCTTTCTACCTTCTTCAGATTCCCCCTCTCTCTCTCTCTCTCTCTCTCTCTCTCTCTCTCTCTCTCTCTCTCTCTCTCTCTCTCTCTCTCTCTCTCTCTCTCGCTCTCTCTATCTCAATCCTCTGTTCCTCGACATATCACAGCACTAGCCACAGAACACACAGACCACCCAATCGAAAGCCTTTTCTTTGAATCACTTAGCAATGCAGAATGATTGACAGCCAAACAGGCGACGCTGTCAGGGCTTTTCTAGACACCGAGGGCTAGTGTCTGGGAGATGGCTGAAGCCCTCCTGGTAAGGGGAGTAATGGGAGTCAGGTGGCTGAGCGGTGAGGGAGTCGGGCTAGTAATCCGAAGGTTGCCAGTTCGATTCCCGGTCATGCCAACTGACGTTGTGTCCTTGGGCAAGGCACTTCACCCTACTTGCCTCGGGGGAATGTCCCTGTACTTACTGTAAGTCGCTCTGGATAAGAGCGTCTGCTAAATGACTAAATGTAAATGTAATGTAAGGTGGTTACATACTTCTAAAGACTGAAACACCTGCTGAGAGCAGATATCACAGGGCTGGAACAGCAAAGTGCTGAGGAACATTCTGTGAAATGAAGCTGTTCTGTGGGTGAGGGCTTCTTTATGGACATGAAACTCTGCATCAAACTCTGCATTGTGGGAAACACCAGTACTAAATAATGTTGTCTACTGTGTCTAAGTGTTTGTCTGCATTTGTCTATGCACATTTGTATTATGTGTGTAAGCATTTATTGTGTTACGGTCTGAACTTGGCTTCGCTCATATGTGTGAGCCTGCTTCTATATGTAAATATATTCACCATTTGTGCAAATATAATATTTGTATTTCCTCTTGTGCATGTATTGCCCCCCATTGGGTGTGTGTACACATGTGTGTGTGTGTTTATGTGTATATGTGGGTCTGTGTGTGTGTGTGGTCATTGTGCGGTTGCACCCATACATATAATGTCCTCCATTTACAGTTGATTTGTATGAATAGGTGTTTGTGTGTTTGTGTATGTGCGAACACGTCTGTGTGTGTACCCATCTGAATGCTTGTGTTAGTAAAGTGGCAGTCTGAGAGGGGAGGACAACATGAGCAGCCCTCCAGCTCCTCCAGAGCCTCTGTTCTCAGGGGCCCTCAGGGGCCCTCAGGGGCCCTCAGGGGCCGTCAGGGGCCCTCTGGAGCTTTTGATCCACCCACAGCTGGCCCTCTCAGCTACATGACTGCCACGTCAGAAAACAATCTCTTCAAAGCAATGAACACAGTTGGGAACAATGGATGATGATGTAAATGTGGAGATGCAATAACTAAACAAGTGTGTGACTGAATGAGTCAGGGTTGTGTCAGGGTTAAAAGCATGATCTATGTTTCAAGAGCGGAACCGGACCAATGAGAGTCCTGTCCTGCCCTTTAGACTCCTGCCAAGCTCATGGTACTGTACACTATGACATGGTGAGCCCTTTTAGGAGCAAAGTGGCATGTTTTCAACAGAACTCTTTCTGCAGCAGTCTTCTGCAATTCTGTTAAAATGAACAGTGTAGAAGTGTATCGTGACAGTCAGGCTGGAAAATCGAGCCTGGGCATGTTCTTACAAGCCCAGCTGCATCTGAGAGAGAAGCTGGACTCAAACATCCGTCTGGAAGAGCTGAAGTTGGATTATGTATTTGGTTTTAGGTACAGTCTGTTTCAACTGTAATTCTCTGGTAAACAGACACATACTGTATATACACACCCACACACTCTCACACCCACACACTCTCTCTCTCTCACACACACACACACACACACACACACACACACACACACACACACACACACACACACACACACACACACAGGTAAGCAGGGTCCTACAGGCTGCTGGTGTGATTGAAACTGCACCAGGCTGGAACACTCTCTCCCCAGGGGTCCTGCAGAGAGAGGAAATGTCAAAGCAAGCTGTGACATTTGCATCTGTGTCAATGCACCCCTAAAACACACACAAACGTACACACAGACAAAATGAATTACCGCCACATTTTGCTGTAGGGGTATTTCATAATAGCTTATTAAATGTGTGATTCTCAGTAGCCCCCCCCTCTCAAAACCCCCTGTGAGGACCCTTCTAAATGAGTCTCATGAGCCCCCCCACCACCACAATGCAACTCCCCTCCTCCTCTCCCTGGCCCCCCTCAGAGGCCTGACCGGCCGAGATGATCCCCCCCCCCCAGCACAGTCCTGATTCTGCCTCCTCCGTTGTAGCAAAGCTTCCAGCCCTGATTTCTACAGTGCTGCTTATGAATTATCAACGACTTAGACAGCTATTTATAGAGGTCCACTGGTGACTTCACTTCCTGTCTCCATGTCTTCCTGCTCTACATCCCGTGGAATGTTTAATATTGCAAGGAAGGAAGGGATAATGGAATTAAGGAAGGTAGGAAGGAAGGAAGGAAGGAAGGTAGGAAGGTAGGAAGGAAGGAAGGAAGGTAGGAAAGAAGGAAGGAAGGAAGGACAGAGGAAAAGCAAGAGGGAAGGATCGAAGGCTCCAACAGTCACCAGCTCCCTCGTTTACAGACACTGTGTCGGCAGGTTGGTATAATCTGATGGAACGGAGACCTGCACAGATCCACTACCGACGACCTCTATCGGAGAAAGAGAGAGAGGGAGTAAAAAGACTTGGATTCCGTTAACTCTGAAACTTTTCTCATTGAGATTTGGGGTTAGTTTGTCTTATCTCTCCCCTACCCCCACCCCCAGTCTCCCCCCCCTTTCTTTGTTTTAAGAAACCATCACATCCTGGTCTGAACCAGGACCGAGGAGAGAGCCCTTTGGGATGACTCCCACCATCATCATGGTGGGAGTCATCATGCTTCATTAGGGAAAGGAGCTATGGAACGTGTTGCTGTCGTTGTTTTGCAAATGATCTGCACAACAGCTTAGTTGTTCATACTTTTGACCAATGAGTTTGTGGATTGTCACATTGTGGTGCCACACATGAATCTAGTATATTAAAACAGCTGTGTGTGTGTGTGTTTCTGCCCCCCTTTCTGAAGTCTAAAGATAACGCGGAACATCAGGACGTCCATGCTGAATAATTCAGGACAGACAGACAGCTTTATGAAGAGCACCTGTCTGGTGGCTTTGGCAGGACAGACAGACATCTCACTGTTACCTTGGCATTCAGTCATTCAGCCAGTGCTTTTATCCAGAACGACTTGCTTGCATTTCCATATATTAAGTGCAGCATATGAAGGACTAGAAGTGCACAATTCTAACAGTATTACAGTGGTTTGTTAGTTTAAGGCTGGGTGTCAACCTTGATGGCTCTCACAACCCATTGTGTAACTTACTGTGCATTGCTAGTCATATGTTGATAAGTAAGGGTCAAGATTTGGTCTGATTGGTTGTTATTATGTATAAACGGAATGGTGAAGCATTGTTCTGTGGATTCTTCATCTCCTGAGACCGTCTCCTCATCTCTGGCTTGTCCTTGTACTCATTCTCCTTCTTCACATCTTGCTGTCTCTCTGATTTACAATAATCATGGTAGTGTAGGTAAGAGTTAACCTTCATTTTGTAACATGTATGCCTTGTAATTGATTTGATTCATTTGTAATGTTATTAAATGTTTATTTCATTTAACCGTACTTTGACCCTTCTTGCTCTGATTTAACCCATAGAGTCCAATAACTGTAATCCCATTAGTATTGCCATTATTTGGTTCATGGTAATACACTGTTCAGTTTTCCATCTTCCTTTAAACCATAGGGGAATTAGTTTGGGTTATTTGGACAATATTTAACCCCCTATATTAGTGCCAAGGAACTTTGTATTTTATATGACACAGTGTGTCAATGCAGACACAGTGCAATAACAAAATCTCCACGACAATATTGCAAAATTCCGCAGTTAAGACAACAATGTCATATCTTAAGTACAGCATAATCTAATTTTGGCGGCGTAGATTACAAGACAGTGCAACAACAACATTGACTCAAGTACCACGTTGTATAATTGTGCAGAGAAGTAACGTACAAATTACGGCTGTGTAATGTACCCTTGGTTCACTGTGGGGGTACATAAGATTTCATGCAGTAATGTATTCATTCAGCAAACCCTTTTATCCAAAGGGATGATGTGGGGGATTTGAACATGTGACCGCTTGATGTGCAGTCAAATGCTCTACCACTAAGCTGTACCCATCAGCATGTTGTGAAACGCTTCTGAACACCCAGCTGTTGAACGCCACAGCACCTGTCAGCATGGCTCCATCATTACACAGAGGAGGAGATGTGAAGATTTATCTGAACACAGCTATCAAAGCGTAGTGCTGAAACAAAACAAAACTCTTCGAAAATAGTTATTTGTTTCACAGGGCAGTGTTCATGGATTCCAAGACAGACAGGCCCATTTATCTTTCATTCTCTGGAGCTTTGCTAGTATTGTGACAGCTCCCTCTTTCACTCAACTTTTCTCACTCCATCCCTACTTCTGTCTCCCACCCTCCCATCCCCCCCCCCTCCCTCTCTCTCTCTCTCTCTCTCTCTCTCTCTCTCTCTCTCTCTCTCTCTCTCTCTCTCTCTCTCTCTCTCTCTCTCTCTCTCTCTGCAGGGTCTCCTCTCCTGGCCAGCAGGTTTCAGGTCTCCTGCAGGTCTCCAGTGTAGGGGCAGCCTGTGTCTGTGAGCTGCCCAGGCAGGGTGAGTGGCAGGTGGGCTGGAGGCCGACTGAGCCTAGCCTCTGTAGCATATCTAATGGAATTGACATGGTGAGGAGCAGCAGGCTGGAACAGGTCGTTATTGTGTGCCACACAGAGCACAAAACAACCAGGGGCGCCCAGTAAGGCCCATAACCCCCATTCCACCCGCCATCACTCCTCTCCAACCCCCAAACTCAATATCAAAACCATATGAGGAGGAGAGGATAGACAGATTGAAGTGCAGTCTTTCACTTACACTTGACTTCCTTTTTTTCTCTCTCGCTCTTTCTTTCTCTCTCGCTCTTTCTCTCTCTCTCTCTCTCTCTCTCTCTCTCTCTCTCTCTCTCTCTCTCTCTCTCTCTCTCTCTCTCTCTCTCTCTCTCTTTCTCTCTCACTCTCTCTATCTGTCTCTTTCTCGCTCTCTCTCTCGCTCTTTCTCTGTCGCTCTCTCTCTCTCTCTCTCTCGCTCTCTCGCTCTCTCTTTCTGTCTCTCTCTCGCTCTCTCTCTCTCTCGCTTGCTCTCTCTCGCTCTCTCTCTCTCCTTCTCTCTCTTCCCCACAATGCTTCTCTTTCCTTTTCCATTCATTCTGTATCGTCTGTAGAGAGAAAGCCATGATGAAATGACAAATTACAGTAATATAGTGTAAATAGAGCACCATTCATTAAATATGCATTTAAATATGAAGTATTACCGTAATGCATCAGGTTTTATCTATGTAAATATCCAAGGTTGTCTGCTTCCATTGTAGAGCACTTTAGAAAGATTTAAAATTTAGATTTGTATTGGTTGAATTGTTGATCACGATTAGCATGTGGAGCCTATGAGCAGTTGAAGTGGACGCTTAGTGCTGCAGCTCAAAGTGTTTCTACCTTTCTTTGTTTTATAATGTCGGTGAGACTGTTGCCACAAAAACACACACACACAAACACACACACACATTAACACACAAACACACACACACACACACAGTCTCTGATTACTGTAACACAACCATGCATTCAAAACAAACACACAAACATGCACACACACTCACAAAAACAAACGAATGCATGCATGCATGCATACACAGGAAGAGAACAAACACACTCACCAGCACACAGCTGTTTTATTGAACAGCTCACACTGCTAATTACAGTTTTCTCAATTGTTTACACACAAATACTGGTACTTGAGACACAATGACCACAACATGTAACTCATGCACCAACCCCATGAACCAATTGTGCTAAACTACAAACACAATTCCTGCTTTACACTCAAATTGCAGTTCTAACAAACACTTTTTTCAAAACACTACACACAATTCTATGCATTTGGCACAATTTTCATGAAGAAAATATTTTGTTTTCACAAAGAACACACTGCCATTCAAATACGCACACTGACTCATCGCATGGAGAAACACCTGTCACACAGTTTTACAATTAGCAATCAGAGCTTTAGAATAAAAGGGCAACAGGTGACCTTTTCTGTTTTTGAGCAATGGATGCCAACATTGGAAACAGAGGCAGAGGAGTGAGAGTAAGAGGAGGAGGACAGGGAGGACGAGGATGAGGAAGGCCAAGGACCATAATCTCTGATGAGATCCGAGCCGCTTTGGTTGACCATGTAGTCAACCATGGTCTAACAATGAGGGAGGCTGGGCAAAGAGTACAGCCAAATTTGAGCAGGTACACTGTAGCATCCATCATCGGGACTTTCCGAAATGAGAATAGGTAAGAAATCTACTCTCACTACAAAATTGCAGTAGGCCTACTGCATATCAATACAGTACTTAATGAGTACAGTAGTAAAGTATTGCCTGTAGACTGTTCTGTAGGACTGTAAAAATAAAGTATGTTTCAAGTATTTGGAAAATGTATTCCTACTTTGTATTCCTACACAGTATTTACAGTATTTTACTATATGTTTGGCAGAACTGAAAGATTACCAACACATGGTGGTCGGGAACGTCTTCTGTCTCCTGAACAGGAAACTGAAATCATGAACATGGTCCTAGAAAATAACGCCATAACATTACGGCAAATACAAAGAAAAATAATAATACAGTTTTTCTCGATTGGTTACACACATTTTCTGAATGCATACCTCATACTCTCAGAACTCTACACACAAATCAAAAAAACACACACACAATGGGCAAAACCCCTCACTTCTCCTGCCAAATTAAACTTAACATTCAAAACAATGTTATTTAATCTCAAAATGGTATTTTGTTTTCAAATGACAAACACAGACCATCATATGAATAGACATTTATAAGAACCATTTGAACACTGATGTGCTCAATGTAAAACACTATGATGAATGGAAAACACTTATTCTTCATTCATCATAGTGAGTTAGGCCTTTTTTTGTTCAGTGTTACATTTACTACAGACAGTACATACATACGTGTGTTGTAAAATATTTGAGAGTATTGTTTTTATACTCAGAACACAGAAATACACGGTAACAAATATATTTTACATATATGTACACAGTGTACATCCCAACCAACACAAAGTTGCACATACAGCGGTTTACATACAAAACAACAGAATAATTTACTGTATAGTGTATACAGTTACATTACAGTTTTTCTCAATTGTTTACACACAAATACTGGTACTTGAGACACAATGACCACAACATGTAACTCATGCGCCAACCCCATGAACCAATTGTGCTAAACTAGAAGCACAATTCCTGCTTTACACTCAAATTGCAGTTCTAACACACACTTTTTTCAAAACAGTGGTTTACATACAAAACAACAGAATAATTTACTGTATAGTGTATACAGTTACATTATTATTATTTTTCTTTGTATTTGCCGTAATTTTATGGCGTTATTTTCTAGGACCATGTTCATGATTTCAGTTTCCTGTTCAGGAGACAGAAGGCGTTCCCGACCACCTTGTGTTGGTAATCTTTCAGTTTTGCCAAACAAATAGTAAAATACTGTAAATACTGTGTAGGAATACAAAGTAGGAATACATTTTCCAAATACTTGAAACATACTTTATTTTTACAGTCCTACAGAACAGTCCACAGGCAATACTGTACTACTGTACTCCTTGAGTACTGTATTGATATGCAGTAGGCCTACTGCAATTACATTTACATTTAGTCATTTTTGTAGTGAGTGTAGATTTCTTACCTATTCTCATTTCGGAAAGTCCCGATGATGGATGCTACAGTGTACCTGCTCAAATTTGGCTGTACTCTTTGCCCAGCCTCCCTCATTGTTAGACCATGGTTGACTACATGGTCAACCAAAGCGGCTCGGATCTCATCAGAGATTATGGTCCTTGGCCTTCCTCATCCTCGTCCTCCCTGTCCTCCTCCTCTTACTCTCACTCCTCTGCCTCTGTTTCCAATGTTGGCATCCATTGCTCAAAAACAGAAAAGGTCACCTGTTGCCCTTTTATTCTAAAGCTCTGATTGCTAATTGTAAAACTGTGTGACAGGTGTTTGCCCATGTGATGAGTCAGTGTGCGTATTTGAATGGCAGTGTGTTCTTTGTGAAAACAAAATATTTTCTTCATGAAAATTGTGCCAAATGCAGAGAATTGTGTGTAGTGTTTTGAAAAAAGTGTGTGTTAGAACTGCAATTTGAGTGTAAAGCAGGAATTGTGCTTCTAGTTTAGCACAATTGGTTCATGGGGTTGGCGCATGAGTTACATGTTGTGGTCATTGTGTCTCAAGTACCAGTATTTGTGTGTAAACAATTGAGAAAAACTGTAATGTAACTGTATACACTATACAGTAAATTATTCTGTTGTTTTGTATGTAAACCGCTGTATGTGCAACTTTGTGTTGGTTGGGATGTACACTGTGTACATATATGTAAAATATATTTGTTACAGTGTATTTCTGTGTTCTGAGTATAAAAACAATATTCTCAAATATTTTACAACACACTTATGTATGTACTGTCTGTAGTAAATGTAACACTGAACAAAAAAAGGCCTAACTCACTATGATGAATGAAGAATAAGTGTTTTCCAGTCATCATAGTGTTTTACATTGAGCACATCAGTGTTCAAAAGGTTCTTATAAATGTCTATTCATATGATGGTTTGTGTTTGTCATTTGAAAACAAAATACCATTTTGAGATTAAATAACATTGTTTTGAATGTTAAGTTTAATTTTGCAGGAGAAGTGAGGGGTTTTGCCCATTGTGTGTGTGTTTTTTTGATTTGTGTGTAGAGTTCTGAGAGTATGAGGTATGCATTCAGTAAATGTGTGTAACCAATCTAGAAAAACTGTAAAGCGGATCAAAATTGGTGTTTTATACAAATGTTACTTTTTTAATTGTGTATATACTGTATATATGAATAAAATGATTATTGTGTTAATGTATGAACTATATTAATTGTGTTTATAAATGCATGAAATTGAAGAAATGTAAGGATTTACCAGCTGTGGTACAGTAATCACAATCTGCAGTACAAGTTGTACTTAATCTTTTAACAATTGTTTTATTTTATTATTATTATATAAATTATAATTCTCCTTGTAATATGCTCTGTATTTCTCTGAATTCATTGACTTTGTTTGTTGAAGGAGAGTTGTGGGGGACACGCAGGGCCGGCCCCTCGGGTTTTGGGGGCCCTAAAAAAATATAATGTCAGGGCCAAGTGGGCAAATCAAAGTGCCCTTTGATTGGCAAAAAGTCTTTTTTTTTACTATTGTTGTTTTGGGGGGGATCCGAACCAATCACGGGGCCCTAAACAAATGTTTAGTTTGTTTATTGGGTCGGCCCGGCCCTGAGGACAGGTTATCCTGTCCTCAGCATGCTCAATACATCAGTAACAGTCCATCAGTGAGCCGTCAGAGCCTGGCACCTGGGGTCAGGGCTATTTGAGGCCGGTGGCTAGAGAAGTGTTTCTGATTGGTCGAGGCTGACTGATACATGATAAATGTCTTGACTGTAACGGAGAGTTTGATTATTTTGTTAAACACTTATTGATTGTATTTTCTTCTGTTATTCTTCAGTTATCCTTGAATTCCCTTTGAAAAACCGTCCTCTGACCTCCCTTCGGTTGGATCTATGCTTTATTCTAGAGTTGTTTTTCTTGTCTAGTGTGGTTCTCTCACCACTCAGCGGATGTATGAAAGAGTATCCTCTCCAGACCTCCAGTAGCCAAACCACCAGAGGAGACACATGATCTTTTCAAACTATCATTACTGTGTTTAAGTGTATGAACTGTCCTTATTGTATAAAAAGAATATAATGTGAACTATTATTATGGTTTGTTGACGCCGGTAAACAATGTTCGTCCCTGACAACAGCACTTACCCACGGTGTGCGTAGTGAGCACCCTCGATGTGAACTACAGAAAACATTTTGGGAAAACAAAACTGTAATACTTGAGATTGTGAAATCATGGCATAGAGCATACAGCCAGATGGCTGTCCAATTTTCTGTCTTTGTCTCTCTATACTGCATACATGTAACAAAAAACTCGGTGAGCTTACGGTAGGTTCATCATAAAATTACTTGAGCTGAAATGGTCTTTAAAGAGTCAAGAACAATGCATTTATTTTGACTTATGAAATATGAAGAACCCCCTGAATCAACCAACAGAAAAACGAATTATTATTTGAATCACTGCTGGGAAGTCCATTTCACAACTAGTCCTGCCTAAGACCAGCTGCCTAAGACCAGCTACCTAAGACCAGCTGCCTAAGACCAGCTGCCTAAGACCAGCTGCCTAAGACCAGCTGCCTAAGACCAGCTGCCTAAGACCAGCTGATCAAAAAGTAATTTTTAAAGAATTTCCAATCTTCACTTACGTTCCTCAAAAAAACGTTAGGAAAAAAACATTACGTAGAAATAACAAATGGGATGAAAAGAGAATGTTTCTCAAAACTTTATTCCATGTTCACGTATAGTTAAAGCATAGCCATTATCGTATAACTGCTCGTATAACACCACACACAGAGCTAGTTCACCATTACAATAAACAGCATAGATCTATCTGTAGAGCTCTTTGACATTCATTAAGATGTCAAGTCTCAAAGCCACAAAGCACACACTGATGACACGACATCAAAGCTCTCTAAGATTCAAAATGATACCAGCTAAATCACACCAGCCAAAAAAAAACGGAACTGGCACACTTTCTTGTCTCCAAACCAGAGGAATATCAGATCCAAACACTTATAATTACAGATAGGAGTTCTTCTCATGTATTTTCAGCTTTTATCTAAGAAGGTTGTAATTACAGCTAGTGAAAGATGTTGTGCCCCTCTACACCCGCCATCAGGCCTTCTGGTGCTGCCGACTCCACGTGGCAACAGAAGCCTCTGCTTCTCCTACACACACTCGCACCTCTGACAGCAAGAGCTCTGCTTTTGTTCGGAGTGTCTCCGATAGAGACCGAATGACAAGGTACGCCAAGACGAAAGGTAGAGGAAAGCGAGAGAATAAAAAGAAAAGTGGAATCTGACTGCCAGCCAAAATACGGCAGAAGACCAAGGGAGGATGTATTCACACCCTCCCAGATGAATAGACCAGTAGAGTCTTCAATGGGATGTTTCTAGAGAGGCCTTGATAGATAATTAAGCACAGACAATTAGCGCTCTGAGATGAAGGCTGAGCAGAAATACATTTACAGTATAATCTCCAAAAACACACACACAAACTCATGCACACACCATACACACGGCACACATTTACTACAGATACACAGATTTCAATTTATGCTTCAGGCCTAACAGACAGCAGTTTAAACGTTAGAAAGCAGCATTCGGAGCTAAAAACCAAAAAGGAAAACCCCACACAGCCTCTTCTCCCTTGGTTTGGCAACAGAATCGGAAATATAATACTGTATGTCATATTCAATAACATGAATATTAAGTAATTAATATATTAGTTAACAGGCAGCAACATGTTGTTGATAATGATGATAAGGAGGATGATGGTGATGACAATGTTGGGAATGATTATGATGATGATAATGGGAATGGGGATGATGATGGGAATGATTAAGATGATGGTAATGAAAATGATGAGGGGGAAGGCATATTCTCAGCCAGTACAGGTAAAGGCAGACACACAATGGCACTTCCTGGATAAATAAACGAAATAAACATGTGGATGATAAACAAACCACAGAAGATGTTGAAGAGGTGTGGTTAATAAGAGGGCTGTGTTTATCTATCCCAGACGGCCGTGTCATCCTGGACTGTGGTGGACAGCTGCATCATGAGACTCTCTGGATGGTAACAGGCCTTATATGACAGTGTGGCTCAGCTCCTTCCCACACCTCTCTGGCTTCCTGGGAAGGGCTTTGGGCTCATCATGGAGACAGGATTCACTGTCCTCTCCAGAATAAGTGTCCTCCCCCCTTGTTTGGGACTCTTGGTAGATGTCTTCAGGATTGAACACTTCCTTGTCATTGGCTGAGGGGATGCTGTTGGGATCTATATTCCTTTTATCACTGGCTATGGAGATTTCTGTAGAAACAATACCCCTCATGTCATTGGTTAAGGAAGTTTCCAAAGCATCAATACCTCTTGTGTCATTGGCTAAGGAGGAGTCCATAGAAGCAATACCTCTTGATTGATTGGCAAATGAAGTTTCCATAGAAACAATACCTCCTGTTTCATTGGCTGAAGAGGTGTCCATGGAATTAATATCTCTAGTTTCATTGGCTAAACAGGTATCCATAGAATCAATACTTCTCGTATCATTGGCTAAGGAGGTGTCTATACAATCCAAACATTTTTCACTGGCTACTGAGTTTTCAGTAGACTCTAGATCTTTTTTACCATTGGCAGTTAATTTGTTGATTGGATCTCTGTCTTTCTTTTCATTAGGCGAGGAGGTCACAAGGTCACCTGAACAACTCTTTGTGCTACAGTCTTTGGGGGTAGTCGAATTCATGGTAACTCTGCGGGCATTCCCATTGGTTCCGTTGCTGGTGTTCTGGGGGGGCCTTGGGTCCCTGACAGTGCTGTAGCTGGTCAGCACCAAGGACATCCTCCGCTGGTGGCAGTCCTGCCTCTGGCACCTGTACAGCCCGCGGAAGGCGGAGCGGAACTTTTGGGACATGAGGTTGTAGACCACAGGGTTGATGGCGCTGTTGGCGTAGATGCAGGTCCTACAGAACAGCAGGAACCAGGCATCCAGGTAGGGTGTGGCCACGAAGGAATTGATCAGGACCAGCGTCCGGTAGGGCATCCAGAGGAGGGCAAAAAGGATCACAACCACCGCTAACATTTTAGTCACCTGGAGAGGGGGGGGGGGGGGGGGGGGGGGGCATTAGAGAAGAGGTTAGACTATGAACACTTGTCAGAAGACACTTTCCTTTTATTTGGTCAACCTTGAAGATAAGCCAGAGAAGGCAGAGTGACGTCATATCTAAATCTATTCACTGCACTTTAAAGACACTTCAATATTGCAACAGAAAACACATTCATATCATCTGATCTCTCCTTGACCTATCCCACTCCTATCCAGTGTGTGCGTGCATGTGAGCATGTGTGTGAGGCTCAGTAAAAAGGGCTGTTTATAGTCGTCTCTGCCCGGCAGGCTGTCTGTCCTAGGTGTAGGAAACCCAGGGGTGCTGGGGGGCCAGGGGCGACAGGAGTTGGGTGTAGTACAACAGAAACTGAGGGAAAGAGAGGGAATAGAAGACACGCAGGGATGGAGACGGAAAGAGAAGAAGAGCAGAGAGGGCGTGAGAGAGAAGAGCGAGAGGAAGAAGAGGGAACGCTGTTGACAGAGAGAGAGAGAGAAAGGTGGTGAGACTGGGAGAGAACGAGAGAGGAGTGGAGAGAAGATTAGCCGAGGCAGAGAGAGAGAGAGAGAGAGAGAGAGAGAGAGAGAGAGAGAGAGAGAGAGAGAGAGAGAGAGAGAGAGACAGAGAGACAGACAGAGACAGACAGAGAGAGAGATAGAGAGACAGACAGAGAGATAGAAAGTCAGAGAGAGAGATAGAAAGACAGAGAGAGAGAGAGAGACAGAGACAGAGAGAGAAAGACAGAAAAGACAGAGAGAGAGAGAGACAGACGGTGAGGCAGAATAGAGAGAGAGGTATGGCAAGACAGCAGAGAGCAGCACCACTCAGCCCATGGCTTTGTGACCATGGCGACAGTCATACTCAGGCAGAGGTTCCTCAACCCTCCTGAGACAACTGGCCCAGTCCCACCCAGCTCAGCACTCCAGGCATTAGCCTTATCGCTTCCAGACAATATCACAGGCCTCCACTACACCCCACCCCCTCAACCACCTACCCACCCCCCCACCCCCCTCCCCCCCCCCCCCCAGCTTCCCTTTCTCCCTGTAACAGTTTTCCCCTTAAACACTTCTCTCTCATGCGTCAAAACAGTGTTGTTAAATCACACAGCCAACTTTTGCTCTCCATTCCCGCGGTATTTGATCAGAGCAGAACAAAGGTGCGAGGCGTTGGCATGACGATAACAGGGTTTAGTATCACCCGCGCCTCTTTAGCGATAAATGCTAAGTGAGATAAGCATCCCCGTGAGAACGCGCACGGGGGTGACAGCAGCCTTCTCAGGTGAAATAAAGGGATCCGCCACAGCGTAACTAAGCTCGTAATTGAACAGGAGAGAGGCGGAGAGTCGCGCTTCTAATTATCAACCGACGTGATAATGAGAGGCGCGCGGATCACAGCGACATTCTGAATTCAAATCTAATTACTGTCACTCCAGATGAGCGGGAAAACACAGCCCCGACGCGGCGCTGCCAGAGCAGGTCGCTGCACACGACAGATGCACCGATTAGAGCAACTGACACGGGTTCACTGTAGGTAGAAAACAGGTTAAACTGTCCTGACGGTTTCTGGTCTCCAAGTAAATATGCTGCTGTAACCAATCAGACACCTAAAGCACAAGGACCTCCTACAGTCAGATACAAGAGGTGCGTTTGATTGATTATCTACATATCCCACCAACGGACAAACTATAGCAAAGCCAGTGGTGGATATCAGACAATCCCCTCGAGTATTTTGTACCAATGTGCCCGTCAGGTCTGCTGCTTGGCAAGATGCTTGAGGAGATCACAGTCATAGACGTGTGGTTCTCAGAACAGAGGCTTATCGTGCTCTTTATCTGATAATATCAGTCTCGAGAACAGAGGAACCCAGCGAGCCTGTTGAGGAACTGAGGGAATGACATCATCTCCAGCATTAAGCACACTTCAGAGCAAATCCCAAATCACATTATGCAAATCTTCAGTTCAAATGAAACCCCCTTTGAACACTGCGATTAGGATCTTCACAGTCACACATTCCTAAACGTGTGTTCACGCACTGAACGTGCGCACAAAGCAAGCGCGCACATGCATTCCCACCCACATCCATATACATGAGCGCATGTTTACAATCACATACACATTGATACAGCAGCTGTGCACATATGGCAGAATGTTCTGAGTGTCTGTGTTCTGCAGAGCTGCCTGTTCTTCCCTGACTCCTTGGCTCAGGCATGAAACAGACACTAAAATCACACAGAAACACACAAATATCTAGAAGGACACACACAATAATGGAGCCCTCCAGATAGAAGTAATTCACTACAATTGTATTCAGCTGTTAACAAGGTTGAGATGTAGACCTACTCTTCTCTTCTCCCTCTGCTAGCTCTGGCACAGTCAGTCTATTTATTAATTTGAGTCAGTCTATGTATATACTATGGTCCAGGCAGCCTATATTTATTGGTCCAGGCAGGCCCTACTCTATATTATGGTCCAGTCAGTGTACATATATTATGATCATTGCAGGCTATATATTAAGGTCCAGGCAGTCATTAATTATGGTCCAGGCACCCTACGGTAGTCCAGTCAGTTTATATATTATGGTTCAGAGAACCTATTATGGTCCCGGTAGCCTATTTGTTCCTAATGTGTTCCTAGATGATCCTCCATTAGGTGGGCGGAGTACTGGATCTATAGATCAATGGTCTATCAGGCTGATGATCTGTTCTTCCAGGAGCTATGACCTTTGATCTTGGCTAAGACCTGAGCATTCAAGCGTCCCCTTACCTATTTGCTTGGGGATATCCATCATTAGATTCTAATATTACATTCCAACTACAGCATACAATCAAAATAACTGGACACCAGTTAATTTCACCCTAATGTGTTATTTATTACTGTAAGAAGCCTAGAGGAAGTGTATTTCCCCCTAAAACTTCCTTGTATAAAATAAGAAATAAAGTAAAAAGTGCAGGAAAACAACATTAGCTGTGTTATTCAATCTCTTTAGGAATAAATGTTTATTCTGGGAGGTATGAAGTGACACTTAGCACACAGCCCCCATGGCAGGAGCCACCTCGCTCTAAAACATAACCTAATCCCAATAGATGGATTCAACATTAGATGGAAAAACATATTTTCAATTTAAAGTTGGTCATTCAAACCATTGGGAAACCGTCTAATAAATCAGCATTCTGAGAACCATGAATTTTTTTGTTCTTATTGGATGGAATGTGCTCCAGCTGAACTGTGTCTTCTAGAGACAGAATCTGACATCATAGACTGCCATTGACGATAATGACCCCAGCTTCACCATCACACCGATGAGTGGACACATGCAATTACGGGCTTTCCGATAACACATTGAGAGCTCAGTAAAACATCTCTTCTGGAAGGTCTTCCTGCTCCTTAGAGAGATCTGCCAAGCAGGGGCCAGGGGAAGAAGAAGAAGAAACCATTACAGTCTTAAAGGTTGGAGGTAAATTTATGCCATGTCACCAGGCTCTGGAAAGAGCTGACCACTTAGCAGAAGTGAGAGGGGGCTAATCCCCCCAGTCACTCTGGGGATGGAGGAGGAAAGAAGAAGGAGGAGACATGGGAGGAGGACTGAGAGGGGGGGGTGAGGGGAGGGGGTGAGGGGGGAGGGGGTGAGGCGAGGGGGTGAGAGGGTGAGGGGGTGAGAGGGGGAGGGGGGGAGGGGAGGGGGTGAGGGCAGGGGGTGAGGGGAGGAGGACTGAGAGGAGGGGGGAGGGGAGGGGGAGAGTGGAGGGGGTGAGAGGAGGGGGTGAGGGGAGGGAGTGAGTGGAGGGGGTGAGAGGAGGGGGTGAGAGGAGGGGGTGAGGGGAGGGGGTGAGGGGAGGGGGTGAGGGGAGGGGGTAAGGGCAGGGGGTGAGGGGAGGAGGACTGAGAGGAGGCGGTGAGGGGAGGGGGTGAGGGGAGGGGTGAGGGGAGGAGGACTGAGAGGAGGGGGTAAGGGGAGGGGGTGAGGGGAGGGGTAAGGGGAGGAGGACTGAGAGGAGGCGGTGAGGGGGTGAGGGGAGGGGTGAGGGGAGGAGGACTGAGAGGAGGGGGTGAGGGGAGTGGGTGAGGGAGGAGGGGAGGGGGTGAGGGTGACAGGAGGGAAATGGAGACAAAGTGCGTGTCTGGGGCCTCCGTTAACACACCTGTTTCCTGGATGACAGTGCGCTCTTGGCCCGGCCCTGGCGACCCCCCTTCTCCGGGGGCTCGCGGCAGCTGCGGCGCAGTGTGGTGGTGTTAGCGGTCCCCCCGGCCTCGGGGCAATTAGGCAGCGGGCTGAGGTACAGGATGTGGGCGATGAGGCCATACAGCACGATGGCGACGAGGAGGGGCACCACGTAGAAGACGGCAAAGTCGATGAGGTAGACGGGCAGGTAGAGGCTCCGTGAGACCTTGTAGCCACACTGCACTGTACCGTCACGCCCCACATGGATGTCCACCAGGAAGAACCACAGCATGCAGTACACGCAGGTGAACGACCACACTCCCGCGATGATGCGCTTGGCCCGAGACACCGTACACACCGTCTGAGCTCTCATTGGGTGGCATATGGCGATGTACCTGGAGACAAACAGATGATGTCAGAGGAAGCTAGGAACAACTAGCTTTGAGAATCTAATACACCCAAATGACTTTCCCATCGACCAATGTAACAGACCTGGGTCTGACCCAGGTGGCGAACATGTCCCTTTCTCCACAGTAAAGGCCATACTGGAGGACATGCTGATGCCCAACGGCGTTGCAAATCAAAACGCGCCTAACCTGACCCCAGGTGTGACCGTGGTTTTTCGAAACAGCAGTGTCTCACCTCTCCACTGTGAAGGCAGTGATGGAGCAGGATGACACGTTGATGCCCAGGTACTGCAGGTAGGTGATGCTCAGACAGCCCGCGTGTCCGAACACCCAGGTGCCTGTCAGGCTGTCGGAGACGTTGGGCAGTCCGGCTGCCACCAGCACCGTCAGGTCAGCCACCGCCAGGCTCACCAGGTAGCAGTTGGTGGGCGTGCGCATGTGGCGTGTTGTGAGGACGACCAAGACCACCATGATGTTGCCCACGATTCCCACACCACAGACCAGCAGCACCAGGAAGACGGACACCGTCTTATACTCCAGGGATTGGTAGACAGGGTCCCCGGGGCTGACCAATGAGATGTTGGTGGGCGTGTCCATTCTAGAGCTCCCATTTTCAGCCATGTTTGATGGTGACGTGAGGATTGAGCTGTTTGTGTGAATGGGATTAAAACTGGGATTCAATAGAGGTGCTGTCTCTTTCTGTCTGCACGTCTGTGAAAAGTGACTTGTAAATGAACACCCTGTTTAAACATGGCGGGTATATGGTTGAATGGGTCTAATGTTCCTCTTGAAAGATGCTTTACCTTATTTGTTTCTCTTGGCCTTTTCAATAATAAGATGGCAGTTCATCTCCTCAGACACAGGTCTCACAGGGAGGTAATTTGATTTTCATCAAATCAACATGTCGATTTTCCCTGGGCTCTTCAGCACAGATGAGCTTTCAATTGATCCAGCTGCAAATCAGAGAAAGAAGTGAACATAACTGGACATAAATGGACCATGGGGAGGGTTCACCCTGACATGCTGATAGTTATTATTGCACAGGCATTGTAAAACGAGCGCACGATTCTAGCTGAGTGGGAATGAATTCAGCTGCTTGTCTAAACACCATGGTGGTAAGTAAGGGCCTTTTTAAGAGTGTTCTCTGATTTTCTGAAGTGTTCTGGTAGTTTACCTGCAGGCTGATGAACACATGGCCTTGACATCAGCACCATCCAGGCACCACATGCTCTACAAGCAATTATTCAAATGAGGCTTTTTAGCTCTGCTCATTTTTCAGTTTCAGCCAGTCAACCACTCAACCAGACGGTTAGCGAGCCAGCCAGCAAGCACAACCAACCAAAGCAGCCAGCCTGTTGGACAGCTAGGCAGTACAGCCAGTCACCAGTTAGTGAGCCAGCACAGCCAGCCTGCATGTCAGTGAGACTTCTCCTTGTGATATAGATGTTGTCATGTTATTCCAATTATGAAATAACCAGTGGGTGAGGGTGTGAGTGAGTGAGTGAGTGAGGGTACCAGTGGATGAGGGTGTGAGTGAGTGAGGGTACCAGTGGGTGAGGGTGTGAGTGAGTGAGGGTACCAGTGGGTGAGGGTGTGAGTGAGTGAGGGTACCAGTGGGTGAGGGTGTGAGTGAGTGAGTGAGTGAGGGTACCAGTGGGTGAGTGAGTGAGTGAGTGAGGGTACCAGTGGGTGAGGGTGTGAGTGAGTGAGTGAGTGAGGGTACCAGTGGGTGAGGGTGTGAGTGAGTGAGGGTACCAGTGGGTGAGGGTGTGAGTGAGTGAGGGTACCAGTGGGTGAGGGTGTGAGTGAGTGAGTGTGAGTGAGTGACTGGGAGCAAAAACAGGCCAGGCCTCTGCTGGTCGCTCCCCTGTTTCTCTGCTTTGTAAATGAGATTGGATCTCCCCTCCTGAGGGCTCTGTCTAATAAATTGAAGCGGACATGAAATGAAAAGTCATTTATATTTTCTTCCAACTGTCAGCCTGAGACCCCTCTCCTCTCACCATGTCTACCGCCCAGTAAAGTTTGTTTGAAATGAATATTCATTCACAACAGCTTTGCAGGGATAGTGACTGCTATTTCAAGCCCAGAATAAAAATCTATAAAACTTCCTACAATAATAACAAGTGTTTATACGATACAGAAAAACCAATACCAAACTTTGGCAATAATGTGTGTATACGCGTGTGTGGATGCATGTGTGCATGCAGGCGTGCGTGTGCAGTGTGTCTGTGTGTGTGGGCATGCACAATTTAGATTAAACCACGCTAAAGAAATTGCTCCTCACGGTGGTTCGACGAACAATCCTTCATGTTGCGTAGCTCCTCAACTCCAGCCCAAGCCCATTTATTTCCCCAGGGATTAGAGAACACACTTCACTGAGCCTTGACTGAGACAACACTTCACACAACGCTGTGTACCTAGTTAATCACTGGGTTGAAATGTGGCATAATCTTAAATTGCCTATCAAAGCCACTGACTTTTCTGTGACTCTGTTCCCTTGGTCTGCTCTTCACAAGAGGAGCACAGCTCTGCTCCTCCACAGCCCGCTGCTGCCGCTCTAGGTCATTCACCCCTGAGGCAGTTATAGTCTGGATTCTATACTGTCCTTGATGGCCCTGGATGACCCCCCCCCCCCCCGTGTCTCCTCCCTACCCCCAGTGTCTCCTCCCTACCCCCAGTGTCTCCTCCCTACCCCCAGTGTCTCCTCCCTACCCCCAGTGTCTCCTCCCTACCCCCAGTGTCTCCTCCCTACCCCCAGTGTCTCCTCCCTACCCCCAGTGTCTCCTCCCTACCCCCAGTGTCTCCTCCCTACCCCCAGTGTCTCCTCCCTACCCCCCGTGTCTCCTCCCTACCCCCAGTGTCTCCTCCCTACCCCCAGTGTCTCCTCCCTACCCCCAGTGTCTCCTCCCTACCCCCAGTGTCTCCTCCCTACCCCCAGTGTCTCCTCCCTACCCCCAGTGTCTCCTCCCTACCCCCAGTGTCTCCTCCCTACCCCCAGTGTCTCCTCCCTACCCCCAGTGTCTCCTCCCTACCCCCAGTGTCTCCTCCCTACCCCCAGTGTCTCCTCCCTACCCCCAGTGTCTCCTCCCTACCCCCAGTGTCTCCTCCCTACCCCCAGTGTCTCCTCCCTACCCCCAGTGTCTCCTCCCTACCCCCAGTGTCTCCTCCCTACCCCCCGTGTCTCCTCCCTACCCCCAGTGTCTCCTCCCTACCCCCAGTGTCTCCTCCCTACCCCCAGTGTCTCCTCCCTACCCCCAGTGTCTCCTCCCTACCCCCAGTGTCTCCTCCCTACCCCCAGTGTCTCCTCCCTACCCCCAGTGTCTCCTCCCTACCCCCAGTGTCTCCTCCCTACCCCCACCCTGGAATTGGATGTTGTCTCTTGGGTACGTAGCTCAGCCTATCCCCATGCTTCCACAGCTCTTATCCTACAGATTTATGTAGTCAGACTCCCACAAGCATCTGGACAGTTCATGACCACATATCATGACTAATAAATATTGATGAAATGAAAATGAATGACATGAATGTCATTCCATAAAGACAAGTCATGTGAAACAGGAATGAATAAAATATAGCTGCATTATTCATTTAACAAGCACCTAACTCCTACCACAACAACATACTAGTCTGGTCATAGATAATGCCATGTGATGGAGATGAGAAAAAGATAAGCAGGTATTTGCATCAATAGCAATAATCTGACTGGACCAAGAACATGGTGTATCATTAGGCTAGTTTAAAAAAAAAGTGACATTCAGCAATCCTACTAAAAGTACTGTTACAGATGTAATTACTATGATTGCATGGTTGGTTCTATGCGAACAAGTGCTTAATACATTATTGTAATTAGGCTTTTATCAGTATATGTAGACTGACAATGTTGCATAGGTTATGGTCTTCAGCAAATACAAAATTAATCACAACTTATTTACATATTACGCTTCAGCTGCCAGCGGTCAAGTCAAAACGCGAATAACCTTACCTCATAACCATTTTTGCTACCAAGTGTGACACACTATCCACTTCTATATCTTCTCCATCTGCAAATTCTGTCCGTCTTTTATGACACAAATATAGCCTAGTGGGGATCAGATTTGTCTTATTTATCCAAGTTAGCCAGTGGACAGTTCGGTGGACCAGAACACTAACATGGAGTTGTCTTCTATGCGCTCTAATCATACCTCTCCAACGCTCACTTGTGCGCTGATTCCTTGGTGCCAAGGAGTTGAGCGCTTCTTACTTTTCATGACTCATGTCCCCCCCCTAGCGCTCAGACGCTGCCATTTTCGTCTCAGGACGTGGTTTTCAAATAAGTCGTCAAACAAGCACTACAGTTATAACTTTTAGGTGCATTTATTCTATGTTCTTGTTCGCGTTTGGATTGTACTGTTTCCTTCAACACTAATCCTATATCTGTTTGAACTACTCAAATGTTCCTTTCAATTGCAGGTTCTGGTTAGGCAATTTGATCTAAGATAGGGGAGGGGGTGCACGAGTGCACGGGTGCCGTGAGCGCGGCGATCTACACGGTCGTATCTTGATGACGTAAAGGTAATGGCCGCCATAGATGGCCGCTCTCTCTGTATCGTGTAGGTTTTTTTGTTTTCTTCAACATAGCGGATAAATCAGACATACACTTATTTACACTGGAGAGTAAAAAACTGAAATAAAAAATCTGGGTAGTACCTAAGACGTCGACCCTGTCTTCAAAGAGGTTCAGGCTGAAAAGGTGACTGAATTCCTTCAAATATTAGCGGACATAAGCAACTTGGTTGGTGAGAAAGGGATGGCTGCATTGTAGAAAAGCATGCTTTCATAGCCGATCGTAGAGCAATTTTGTCCGTGTCAAGTTGATTTTAGTGTGTGTATTTGGTCGGAACTTTGTTAAAACACGCTAGTTGTATAGTTTGGAGATATGTTTAATGTATCGTGTCTTTTTCACCGCGCTGTCAAATTTAGGGCCTACCTAGCCTAGCTGGCTAACTGTTGCTGGGTAGCCTATCAGTGATCCACATCGTCGCCAGACCGCAACTAGCATTAGTTAGCTAGTACCTAGAGCTAGCTTATTGACGAATGGACAGTTTCCAGATTTATACTTTATTTATTGAAAGCGGACTATCTAAATTAGTATCGAATAGTTTGCATTTTACCAATTAGGTTCGGGGATGATTGAATGATAGAACATTAGCTAGCCCATTCAACCATGTTTTGTTCCCCCAAAATTTGTGTGCCGCTAATCTGGTGTCTGGGTATTAGTGCACATCGTTAAATGACCTACCAAACACAGATTTAAACGTTTGATATTGAAAGGGGTTTATTAGATAATTATGTAATATACATACAATAATTTTAAGTAAAGGTCATAACATTTATGTTCCAACTAACGTTTGTGTTGTGAAACATAATATGTAGTCATGTGTACCAGTGTACGTTTTGGTTGTCAAATATACCATATTCTATTCACGTATTAACCATCTTTTGCATGGTATTTGTCTTTCCCCAGTGGCACGTTCTCCGATGGACACTCCTGAAAGCCCCACCCTGTCCCCCCAGTCACCTGAGGAAGAGAAGGGGCTGTCGGACAACGAGCTGCTGGACTCTCCGGAGGAGGAGGAGGATGATGAGGAGGACAGACTGATTTCAGACAGCGAGCTCCTCAATGAGGATGATCAGGACAGGCTGGAGGACGGTGAGGGAGGAGGGGACTCAGAGCTGGAGGAAGAGGAGGAGAAGGTGGTCCAGGAGCTTGTCTCTGACCCTGAGGACGAGGAGCAGGCAGGGGGAAGATTGGAACACATGGGGATGGAGCAGCTGGAGGAGGAGGATGAGGAGACTGTCGTTCTGTTCGATGGGGATGGTCCACAGGCCATCCAATCAGCTGAGGAGGATGACGAGGGCGAGGACAGAGTCATTGAGGACACGCCCCAGTCTCCTGATTCAGAACCGTACAGAGGAAGGCCCAGGTTTTCCCTGGCCGAAGAGGAGGAGGACGAAGGGCGAGGGAGGACTGGGAAGGAGGAAGAAGGGGACGACGGCGTGGGATCATCCGTGGGTGTCGAGCCCCGAGAGGGGGAGGACGAGGAGGAGGAGGACGAGGAGGACGAGAGGAACCAAAGGAGGGTGGTGGTGATGAGGGAGATGGAGGAGGCGTCCTCCGTGTCCAGAGAGCTGGACGAACATGAGCTGGACTATGACGAGGAGGTCCCCGAGGAGCCCAGCGCCCCCCAGCAGCAGCAGGAGGACGAGGAGGAGGGCGAGAGGGGTCCCGGGGAGGACGAGCAGGAGGACAGAGAGAACAAGAGCGTCAAGAAGAAGGAGAAGAAGCGCATCCTGCCCCCGTCGCCCAAAGAGGCGAAGAGGCCCGAGGACGGCAGGGCGATGGAGAGGGGGCGGAGGGACTCGTTCAGGGACAAAAAGAAGGACGAGGATGACGGAGAGATCGATGAGGGAGAGATCGATGTAAGTCTTTACAGGGTCCCGGTCGAATCCCTCCCATAGGCTGGCTGTACAGTCTGAACAGGAGTTGTCTGAGGACGGAGATGATGCTGTGTATTCTTCTGTCACCTCTCAAACGTGGAGGGAATCCTCCACACGTCAGTGTGGTGTTATGTAGGACATGGGGGCGATACAGTGTGTGGTGTTTTGTAGGATGTAGGGAGGATGTGTGGTGTTTTGGAGGATGTAGGGAGGATATGTGGTGTTTTGTAGGATGTAGGGAGGATGTGTGGTGTTTTGGAGGATGTAGGGAGGATGTGTGGTGTTTTGTAGGATGTAGGGAGGATGTGTGGTGTTTTGGAGGATGTAGGGAGGATGTGTGGTGTTTTGGAGGATGTAGGGAGGATGTGTGGTGTTTTGGAGGATGTAGGGAGGATGTGTGGTGTTTTGGAGGATGTAGGGAGGATGTGTGGTGTTTTGGAGGATGTAGGGAGGATGTGTGGTGTTTTGGAGGATGTAGGGAGGATGTGTGGTGTTTTGTAAGATGTAGGGAGGATGTGGGGTGTTTTGTAGGATGGGAGGATATGTGGTGTTTTGTAGGATGTGTGGATGGTGTGGTGTTTTGTAGAATGTGGGGAGGATGTGTTTTTTTGTAGAATGTAGGGAGGATATGTGGTGTTTTGTAGGCTGTGTGGATGGTGTGGTGTTTTGTAGAATGTGGGGAGGATGTGTAGTGTTTTGTAGGATGTAGGGAGGATGTGGTGTTTTGTAAGATGTAGGGAGGATGTGTGGTGTTTTCTAGGATGTAGGGATGATGCAGGAATGATGTGTGGTGCTCAGTATGAGTTAGGGATGATGTGTGGTGTGTTGCTCTCTAGGATGATGACCTGGAGGAGGGCGAGGTCAAAGACCCCATGGACCGCAAGATCAGACCTCGGCCAATCTGTCGGTTCTTTATTAAAGGTGAGTGGTCCAGACTCCAGAAGTGCACAAACACGCATATATACAGGAGCATACAAACATAACAATGAGAGGTGTTAATGATTCATTGATAGTTGATTCATCTAATTGTCATTAATGTGAATATAATTATCAATGAAGCTGATGAACTACCAGTCAGTTTGAGCAAACATATTCATTTGCAGTGTATTTGCCAATACTGAAACTTAACAGTAGAGGGAGCCATTGGGCTTTACATCAATGATGGAAGTTATTGTTGCATCACAAATTGGAGAGAAAAGGGTTTGAATACATTTCTTCTTCAAATCTTTAGAAGTCATTCTTAAACTAATCCTCACCATCATCTGTCCCCCGTCCACAGGAAACTGCACCTGGGGCATGAGCTGCAGGTTCATCCACCCTGGGGTGAACGACAAGGGCAACTACTCACTCATCAGCAAGCCAGACCCCTTCTCCCCTAACGGAGCCCCGCCCGGGGGGGCGCCACACGCACTCATGCCCAACAACCCCTGGGTATGCCATGTTCTAGTGTTCTGACTATGTTCTAATGTGTGTCTTTCTGAGTATGGTTGTGTGTCGTGGGTTTAACTGTGCCCCCCTCCTCACCACCACCAGGGTGCCCCTGTGGTAGAGGAGCTGCCCCCGCCCCCCCCTCCAGTGGAGCCCCCAGTCGAGAGTGCCTGGGAGAGGGGCTTGAGGCATGCCAAAGAGGTACGACACCATCAAAGCCATGGACATTGTCACTAGGGCTGCAACAATGAATCGATTAAATCGATTATTAAAAGCATTGGCAACGAATTTCATTATCGATTCGTTGTGTCGCGCGATTATTACGCCACTCAATATGTCGTGGAGATGTTTGAGTATTTAAAAAAAAAGTTTAGTTGAGTGCGGAGCGGAGGTAGAGGAAAGGCCATCGGAGAGACGTTGTTGAGTAACGTTGTTCTGAAACACATGGCGAAGGTAGAGAAATCAGTACGACCCAAGTCATCCAAGGTGTGGGAGCATTTCACACTAAATACATCGAAACAGTGTGTTAATTGACCGAGGTGAAGTTCGTTTCATATTCGACATTCGTCTCACATTCGGAAGACGCTACTTTGCAGCATCGCGTTAGGGACAGGGTGAAAACAACCCATACCATTTGGTATGGGTTGTTTTCACCCTTTTATAATATTTCTAGGAATATAAAACCTCAAACAGACACCAGAGTATCTTAACAATGTCTGGTATACTTCCACAGCCTTTACTTTTTCAATGAAGTTTCAAATAAAATGATAGAAAATCACAAATCTTTGAAAATAGCTTAATCCTCGCAAATCTTAACTTTTTTCAAAATTGTGTCAAAAAATCTTAAATATACACCAGATTATTATAATAATGTCTGGCCTACTTCCACAACCTTTCAATTTTCAATAAAGTTTTAAACAAAACTCAAATAAATTGCTCATCTTGGAAAATAGCATTAAAACCACGCTAATATGAATAACTTTTTCAAAATTTTAGCACTGTGAATTTGCACTGTCAGTTTTTTTTTTTAACAAACGCCCCCCCCCCCCCCCCCCCCCCCCCCCCCCCCAAGAGCTTTGTTGCGTCTTCTGTCTGTTTCTAATTACATTTAAGTTCCAGCTCATTGTCCATCTCCTCATATACAATTTTACTGGTTCTCTGGTAACCTGTCATACCATAAAGTTTTTTTGCTAGGTAGCTTGCTATAGATGGTAGATAGCTACCTATCTATATTGGGGAAGATGCCCAAAATATTTTTTTTTTGCCAAACCACAGTATCTTCCTTCTGTGAGGTTTTCTTGCGCTACAACGAAACCAACTGCTATTTTGCTCGATTGCGCCGCCTAGTGCAAAACAAATGCGATGGCCATCTACACAACAAGGCCGCACAACTAAGACCGCAGACCCGAATAAGCATAAAGCAGACTAGACTACTCCTCAGTTCCTCTCCACAGCCCCAGCACTGCTAAGACCGTCGAGGTTCCCCCTTGTTACATTCACGGCATGTGATAATGTGTGTGTGCTTGCTCATCTATGTGACGACCTCACAGGTGTTGAAGAAGGCTACGATACGCAAAGAGCAGGAACCGGACTTTGAGGAGAAACGCTTCAACGTGACGATCGGGGAGGACGAACGAGACTTCGACAAAGAGAACGACTTCTTCAGGGAGCGCAGCTACCGTATCACACGCGACATCAGAGAGTAAGACCAACAGGAAGTCTGGATGAACGCCAAACCCAGACAGCCTGTATCTGCGCTTGACGGATCTGGCCTGTGTCTGTGCTTGACGGATCGGGGCCTGTATCTGTGCTTGACGGATCTGGCCTGTATCTGTGCTTGACGGATCTGGCCTGTATCTGTGCTTGACGGATCGGGCCTGTATCTGTGCTTGACGGATCTGGCCTGTATCTGTGCTTGACTGATTTTGCCTGATGCCGTACTGACCCAGAAAAAAGTCCCATTGATAAAGCCCAGCACTGTAAAGTCCAGACAACACCAGTGGAAAGCACTAGGGACACATTTGTCATGAGGGTTGATGTCTGTTGCCAGGGTGGAAGGCCTTCAACACAGATCTGAAATACAGTCTGTCTACTGTCAGTGGACAGCAGACTGTCTGTGCTACTGTCTGCATCAGTAGTATCGTGTGTGTGTGTATGTATAGAGTGAGACTGCATCGTGTTGCGTTTGTGTCGCTAGCCACTGTTTCACCAGCAGTCTTCTGTTTCCTGTTCTCCCCCCTCAGTGAGATTGACTTCAGAGAGCCTCTCTACGGGTGAGTGAGCACCTGATCCAGACAAACCTTCTCATGCCTCCTCTTGCTCTTCAAATGCTTTATTGGCCCACGTCACTAGCCATAGACAGCACAAGAGAAACTGTGTGTGTGTGTGTGTGTGTGTCTGCAGTGGGGAACCATACCCAGACCCATACTATGACTATGAGATGGAAGCCTTGTGGAGAGGAGGCCAGTATGAGAACTTCAGAGTCCAGTACACAGAGCCCCCCCCTCTACCCTATCATTATACTGTGAGTACCCCCACCACCGCTGCACTGGGAGTACACACCGGGCCACAGCTTTGTGTGTGTGTGTGTGTGTGACTTATCTAATCATCCACTCACGCAGGAGCGCGAGCGGGACCCCAGAGAGCGTCATCGGGACCGCGAGAGGGAGCGAGACCACCGCGAGAGAGAGCGCCGGCAGAGAGAGCGGGAGAGGGAGCGAGAGAGGGAGCGAGAGAAGGAAAGGATGCGCAGGAAGGAGGAGTGGGAGAGAGACCGCTTGAAGAGAGACGAGAAGGAGAGACCGAGGGAAAGGCCGTTACGGGAGCCCAAGGAGCCCAAGGAGAAGAAGGAGAAGGAGGAGAAACCTCTGAAAGTGCCTCGCTCTCCAACAGACATGCCCCCCAGGTCAGTACTGCTCTCCAACAGACATGCCCCCCAGGTCAGTACTGCTGTGTAACAGACATGCCCCCCAGGTCAGTACTGCTGTGTAACAGACATGCCCCCCAGGTCAGTACTGCTGTGTAACAGACATTCCCTCAGGTCAGTACTGCTGTGTAACAGACATGCCCCCCAGGTCAGTACTGCTGTGTAACAGACATTCCCTCAGGTCAGTACTGCTGTGTAACAGACATGCCCCCCCAGGTCAGTACTGCTGTGTAACAGACATGCCCCTCAGGTCAGTACTGCTGTGTAACAGGACTTATTGGGGATGGACCGTGGCTAGCTAGGTTCCACGTGGGAAGTTTTCTGTTTCTCTTTATCTGGCGAGTGTTGAGGTGTGGCGATTTTAAGGAAGTTGTGATTGTATTTTGTCATGATTGTGACTAACTGAGAACTTTAGCAGTGCGTGTGTGTGGACTGAGGTTGGTTTAACCGGTCAGATTTGACAAACATGCGTGTGTATCCAGGGTGCTGTTTCTCCAGTCCGTGTCACTGCTGTCACAGACTCCATCATTGCCTAATAGCACCCGCAAGGTGTCTTGTAAGATGCCTGCGGGTGCTATCTCGAGATTCTTTCCGTAGGCGTGCCTCTCCTCGCAGATCTCCATCACACAGCTGCTCCATGCTGCCAGGTTTTAGATTGCATGTCCGGTTGGGGTGGTGATGCATGTTGGGAGAGTGGAGAGTGGCTGAGACAGACGGGTAGGGAGAGTGGCTGAGACAGACGGGTAGGGAGAGTGGCTGAGACAGACGGGTAGGGAGAGTGGCTGAGACAGACGGGTAGGGAGAGTGGCTGAGACAGACGGGTAGGGAGAGTGGCTGAGACAGACGGGTAGGGAGAGTGGCTGAGACAGACGGGTAGGGAGAGTGGCTGAGACAGACGGGTAGGGAGAGTGGCTGAGACAGACGGGTAGGGAGAGTGGCTGAGACAGACGGGTAGGGAGAGTGGCTGAGACAGGCGGGTAGGGAGAGTGGCTGAGACAGACGGGTAGGGAGAGTGGCTGAGACAGGCGGGTAGGGAGAGTGGCTGAGACAGGCAGTCAGACAGACAGAGGCAGAGTGAGACAGGCAGGCAGGCAGAGTGAGACAGGCAGGCAGGCAGAGTGAGACCGGCAGGCAGGCAGGCAGAGTGAGACAGGCAGGCAGGCAGGCAGAGTGAGACAGGCAGGCAGGCAGGCAGGCAGAGTGAGACCGGCAGGCAGGCAGAGTGAGACCGGCAGGCAGGCAGAGTGAGACAGGCAGGCAGGCAGAGTGAGACAGGCAGGCAGGCAGGCTGGCAGAGTGAGACAGGCAGGCAGGCAGGCAGAGTGAGACAGGCAGGCAGGCAGGCAGAGTGAGACAGGCAGGCAGGCAGAGTGAGACAGGCAGGCAGGCAGAGTGAGACAGGCAGGCAGGCAGAGTGAGACAGGCAGGCAGGCAGAGTGACGCAGGCAGGCAGAGTGACACAGGCAGGCAGGAGGGCAGGGTAGATGACTTACAGACTGAAACCTGTCACAGTGCCACCAGAGTCCATCCTTGCTCAATGCCACCTGTAGGAGAGACGGGAGTGGAGCGGTCTCCTGTACGACGTCATCATGATGCCAGGAAGGAAGACAGCCAGGCTGCCTCACAGGGACAGAGAGACGGGTGGGGAGCCTTGAGTTGGAGGACTGGGTACACGGTCTTGGAATCAACAGTGGAAACTCAAGGGCGAGCCCCTAGCATGGAGTTGCTTTACTGTTTACATCTACCTCACCAGCCTGCCAGGCTCTGTTACATCACTAGCTCAGATTTTCCAAGAGTCTTGCCTCATAGATTCCTCATTTCGCATTGTGTTTATTCGAGAAGGTTAAACGCTGCTCGTGTTTTGTCCCCACCCCCCACTTAAGATTGCTTTGTCTAACTGGTGAATCGGGTTTCCACCCCCCCGGTGTGTGTACAGACCTGTGTACCTCTTGCACCGCTAGCAGGCTCTTAGGTGCGGTGGTTAGAATGTCCTGGATATAGATAGCTGTCTATTTTTAGCTCTTTGTGTATTGACCATATCTTATTGGCCCTCTTGCTCCTTGTCATTGTGGAAGGAAAGTACAGGTGTGTGTGTACATGTCTCCAACAGACAAGCCATTTAGTTTGTTTAATAAAAGAGCAAGCTATAGACCTGTTTTATAGGAAAGGTAACCTTAAATGACTTATTTTGTGATCTGGCGCTATGTTAAAAAAAAAAATAATAATAAAAATATTAACTTTTTTTTTTTTTTTTACAAAATTAACTTGACCTTCCGGGGGGGGGGGGGGGGGGGGGCGCCCCCCTAATATAATGGTAGGGGAAACACTGCACTTTATCAAACTTGAACTTAGATCTGTTATACGTATGCTAGAAAAACTGTTAGTAAAACTGTTATTGCAGAGTCGATGACGTCAAGGACGTTTTATGTGCTTGCGCATGTAGCAAGGAGACAACACATGGTGGTACAAAGTTGTCTGAAGAACTCCTTTTCGTCCTGAAGTTCTCGCGCCTGTGTGCGTGCGTTTTGGAGTGGACACTTTACAGCAGGGGTGGTCAATCCTGGTCCTCAGGTGCCGCTGAGGACCAGGATTGACCACCCCTGTTTTACAGGGCGAAGATTTGACCCTGCTAGGCTTACCAGATGGCATACTGAGTGAAGGTAACTGTCAGCAGTGTTTCCCCTACCATTATATTAGGGGGGCGCCCCGCACCCCCCGCCCCCCCTGGAAGGTCAAGTTAATACAAAATAAAATAAAAATTTCAACATAATGGTCGGAATGTTTAGGCCATGCTTGGTGTTCAAGTGGGGCTTTCTTATTTCTGCAGACAAGGAAAGGCTGAACAACAGGATTCTTTTATGCAGTATAAAAGGTTACATCCGTAATTTCTCTTAACAAAAACCTTCATTAATTCATCTTTGTTCTTTGTTGCTGTCACCATTGACGGACGGATTATGGCAACAAAAAAAATCGATATTGCATTTGAGCTTTTAGGGAAATTGCATCATTACAACAGTGTAGAAAAATCAATTATACACAAGTTACACTCATACGCAAGTTATACACCGCTCCGAAATAATGATGCACAAATGAAGTATGCGTGATTGAAAAGAGCGACTGTAACACCACCAAGAGTGAATGTACCCAAGTATAGCTGTGTGATGTTTGTCAAACGGTATCAACAGTTCTAACTGGCTCTACATGCACTAATGCATTAATCACCTAGCTTCCTAGCACTTCCTGTGCCCACACACACACACACACAAATTGTCCTTCCTTTCTGGGAATTTCCAGTCTCTTTCCTCAATTTCTTCCTATCAATATTTTAACGACACCAGAGCAGATTAATGATGAATTTCATGTTAGTTGAAACCAGCCTGAACGTGCTGTGACGTAGTGAAAGTAAACACCGTGCTTGACGTTGGAGTCATGATCGTTCTGACGAACTTTTGTTTTCTTTGCACTTACAAACATACAGGAGGGTACAGGAAATATCTTACATTGCCGATAAGTCACTGGTTATCTGTTCAGGTACAGGAGACACATTTACATTTAGCAGACGCTCTTATCCAGAGCTAGACTGTAAAACAATGGATGAAAAATCTGTTCCAAGAAAATTCAGATAGATCGACCTGACTCTAAAAGTGATCTGTTGTGGAGTGTAGAATAAGTCTAAGATATTCCAAAGGAGCCAGCTCAAATACAACTTTACACCTACCTGTATTGTTATTATTGAGGTGAATGTGGAAGTTCATTTGAACCTCCCATCCAGACAGCAGACTGACCCCCATGCCTTAAGGACTGTTGATTGTTGTCGGATTCGCACAAATAATGATCTTATGTTATTAAAAAACAAAATGTCCGGCCAAATAGAGGAAGTATTCTTCACCCATTCAGATATGTACCTCAAGTGAGCACACAGTGGGTATACTTTTGGTATTTGGCATATCTCCCATAGAACCTGACTAGTGCAGAACTGCCATTCTCAGTGTAGGTTGACCAGGCAGGCTTGTTGTTGAGGTCGTCATTGTGTTATTGCCTTGTTACTAATGAAAGGCACAACATTAGTAGCTTAATTAGCACTGAACGCAACCTGCGGTCTTAAACGTATAAACTTATTTACTGGTAAATATCTTACTCCTCCCTCTCTCCTCCTCATCCCTCCTCCTCTTCCCTCTCCTCCTCCTCCTCACTCTCCCTCTCTACCAGCAGGCCCATGGAGCCCCCTCAGAAGAAGGAGATGGTTACCATGGTGAAGCGGCCAGATGAGTGGAAGGACCCCTGGCGGAGGTCCAAATCACCACGGAGACGACCCGGGATGGGCTCCCCACCACGTGGGCGGAGGAGACACCGGCCCTCTGGCTCCTCCGTCTCTCTGTCCATTTCCTCCAGGTAGCTGCGCTCTCTCTCTCTTTGTGTCTCTCTCTCTCTCTTTGTCTCTGTCTCTCTCCCTGTCTGTCTCTCTCTGTCTCTCTCCTTTTCTCTCTCTGTCTCTCCTTCTCTTTCCTTGTCTCTCTCCCTGTCTGTCTTTCTCTCTCCTTCTCTCTCTCTGTCTCTCTCCCTGTCTGTCTCTGCCTGCCTCTCTCCATCTGTCTCTCTCTGTCTCTCTCCTTCTCTCTCTCTGTCTCTCTGTCTCTCTCCCTGTCTCTCTTTCTGTCTCTCTCGATCACTGTCTCTCTCCTTCTCTCTCTCTCTGTCTCTCTCTCTGTCTCTCTCCTTCTTTCTCTCTGTCTCTCTCCTTCTCTCTCTCTGTCTCTCTCTCTCTCTCTCCCTGTCTGTCTCTCTCTGTCTCTCTCGATCTCTGTCTCTCTCTCTGTCTCTCTCGATCTCTGTCTCTCTCGATCTGTCTCTCTCCTTCTCTCTCTCCTTCTCTCTCCCTGTCTGTCTCTCTCTGTCTCTCTCCCTGTCTGTCTCTCTCCTTCTCTCTCCCTGTCTGTCTCTATGTGTCTCTCTCTCTGTGTGTGTGCTGTGTCCTCATGCCTGTGTCGTCCCCCCAGGTCGTCGTCCCGCTCGTCCTCCTTCACAGGGTCGGGGTCGTCAGGGTCCCGCTCGTCCTCCTTCAGCTCCTACTCCAGCCACTCGTCCCAGCACAGCTCCTTCAGTGGCAGCCGCTCCAGGTCCCCTACACACACACACACTCGAGATATACACACACACACACACACTAGATACACACACACACACACACACTCGAGATACACACACACACACACACTCGAGATACACACACACACACACACACACTCGAGATACACACACACACACTCGAGATACACACACACACGCACACACACTCTAGATACACACACCAGTGTTTCCTTTAGGATTTCTTTTTTTTGCAGTGGGGGCAGGTCTGTCCGAAACACAACATCCCCCCCCGTATGAAACGGAACTGTCTGCTTAATTTGATTTGCCGCCACGGCAAAATCAACATAGAGGAAACACTGCACACACCAACACACTAATAATACCTTGCCACCCATGCACTTGCCCTCATAGACACACATTTTAATACATGCAAGCACACACACAGTAACTCTGTGTCTCTCTCTGTCTATGTGTCCAGGTCCAGGTCATTCTCCTCCTCTCCCTCGCCTTCAGGCCGGAAAATCCCCCAAAACAAGCCAGAAGTCCTGCCGGTACCGGCTAAAGGGTAGATACACTCATCTTTTAACTACATTCATCCAGCCATAGACAGCTAGCCTGTATGTTCACTGTACATTCACCCAGTCAGACAGCTAGCCTGTATCTTTACTGTACATTCACCCAGTCATAGACAGCTAGCCTGTACCTTTACTGTACATTCACCCAGTCAGACAGCTAGCCTGTACCTTTACTGTACATTCACCCAGTCATAGACAGCTAGCCTGTACCTTTACTGTACATTCACCCAGTCAGACAGCTAGCCTGTACCTTTACTGTACATCACATCAATTCCTTTATCATGTATGTACAATCTTTCATATTCACGAGAGCCTGCATGGTGATGTTGTACGCCTGCATTCACCATCATGTCTCCTGCTGCTGTGATGTCGATGGGGCCGTTAATGTGTGTGCTTGCCTGCATGCCAAACACTGACTTCTTCTCTCCCAAGACCGCCCCTGAAGCCTGACGCCCTGCCACCCCCTCGTAGGGAGAAGCCCCCCCCCAAGAAGCTCCCCAGCCCGCCTGCTCCTGGCATGCCTGGGAAGCCCCCCAAGCCCGGGCCTGGGGAGGGGCCGGGGCCGGGGGCCAAGCCTGCCAACCCCAGGCCAGGGGCGCGCCCGCCTCAACCTCCACGGGAGCCCGGCAAACCTGGCAACCCGAGGGAGGGCCGCAGGAAGGAGAGACTGCCGCAAGACCCACCCCGCAGGTAAGACTACTGTACCCTGAGGTTACTACCAATACTGTTCCAGGTATAGTTCAACTCATCTAACCTGGTTTTAACCCGTGGTTATATAAAAACAAACTTAAGACTTAATAAATGTTACAACTTAAGTCTTACTCTCCAGTCCAAGTCTAAAATGAGCGTCACAGCAAGGTAAACAAAATAAAAAATGATCAGTAAGTGTCTTTGCGTGTTGTTAATTATGAGAGGGACCGACACTGAACCTGCAAATGCTGACCCCAGTAATGCTAAAGCCCCCACTCATCAGACGCCTTGTGCCGGTGGCGATGAACTGTACTTGACCAGTCAGCATGGCCACGCCAAAACCTTTTGCACCACAGACAAGTGACAGCATCCAGAATGCTTATTGTACCTGAGAAACGATTTTCGAAGCGCACACCCTCATCTATGCTGTGGTTTCACAAACATGGAGGACATCTGAGTATCAGTCAGTCAGGTGGTGAAGGACTACTGTCTAAGTAAGCCCCCTGTACTAGTTTGTATGAACTATGTGTTCTCCAAGTGTAAATACATTTGCATGGAATATGAAGCTAGTTGGTTATTTACTTTCTGGCCTACCCGCTCCTAACAGTACACCAGTAGACGTGTAATGCTGGTGGCTTCCACCAAACGTGATCAGTAGCACAGTGGCAGGCTTTCGAATCTGTCTGGCTGCTAAATTTCCATACGAGGTGGAACACAGGCTCTTTGTGTGTGTGTGTGGGAGTTCCATGTGTTGTGTGTGTGTGTGTGGTCAGTCATGAGGAAGATAAGCAAAGGTCAGGACAGGACCCAAGTAGTGGGTGGGTGGGTGGGCTGGTCTACCATGTGGGCTCTCCAGGGAAACTCTCCTGGAAAACCCTGTCCCATCCACCAGAAGCACTGTCCCACACACTAGGCCCCCCCGCCCCCCACACACACACTAGGCCCCCCCGCCCCCCACACACACACTAGGCCCCCCCGCCCCCCACACACACACTAGGCCCCCCCGCCCCCCACACACACACTAGGCCCCCCCGCCCCCCACAAACACACTAGGCCCCCCGCCCCCCACACACACACTAGGCCCCCCCGCCCCCCACACACACACTAGGCCCCCCCGCCCCCCACACACACACTAGGCCCCCCGCCCCCCACACACACACTAGGCCCCCCCGCCCCCCACACACACACTAGGCCCCCCGCCCCCCACACACACACTAGGCCCCCCGCCCCCCACACACACACTAGGCCCCCCCGCCCCCCACACACACACTAGGCCCCCCGCCCCCCACACACACACTAGGCCCCCCGCCCCCCACACACACACTAGGCCCCCCGCCCCCCACACACACACTAGGCCCCCCGCCCCCCACACACACACTTTTAGGTTTGTTTATGGTCGATTGCATGACAGGGATGATTCACGTTTCGTGGTTAGAAGGTGAAAGTCGGTTTGGCCCCTTTCTTCTTTGGCAAGTAAGGAGCTTGGGGCTTAGAGTTGATTCGCGTTGAAATCCATTCGGATTTCCTGAAGACGTACACACGCCCACCTCTGACACTTATCCCTGACCTCGTATTGCTCGTTGCTTGGTTTGCTCTCAGTCTAGTTACTGCCAATTGAGCTGAGTTGTTACTCATGTTGACACGCGCTCGGCATCCTTTCAATGTTGGAGGAGAGAGGCTCGGGTCGCTCCAGAAGGACCCAGGGGGGTTGTCCTGCAAGAAGAACAGAGAGCATTACGTTGTTCCTCTTGGGAACTCTTGGGGTTTCTCAACTTTTTGTTCCGAACAATACCTGTTGTTCCAGCCTCTGCAGCAAGGGATTATACCTGGAATCGAGATCGAGTCCAGGAAAGGAAACAGGACCGGTGACTTTCTTACCCTCTTACGACACACATCTTAAATGTGGAGAGCACGCCCAGATAATCTAGTGTGCCCGACAGACACGCATACATCCGTCTCTTCTTTCAATGTCCCCCCCCCCCCCTTCTGCCTCTCTATCCCTGCTCCCTCTCGCTCTCGCTCCCCCCTCTCTGTCTCTCCGCCAGGCGGACAGTGGGCGGCGGCGCGAGTGGGAGTGGCAGCAGCTTCTCAGGCTCCTCCTCCCGCTCCAGGTCTCGCTCCTCCTCCAACTCCCTCTCTCGTTCGCCCTCTGACTCGCGGAAGTCCAGGTACACGCGCTGGGCGATCACAGGATCCCAGCTCTAACACTATAATACTGGTCGCTTGGAAAGAAAAATACATTTGTCAATTATCCAAGTAGCATGTGTATTGATCCCCCCCCCCCCCCTGTCTCGCTCCCCCCCCCTCTCTCTTTTTCTCACTGTCGCCCCTACGTGCCGTGTGCCCACTGTTCAACCACCACAGAAAATCAAGGTACCGTGTCAACTTAGTTGTCCGACCTAGCCGTGGCCGCAGGTGTGTGTGTTGCCTCCCTAACCCCCCCCTCCCCCCGCAGGTCTCTTAGCGTGAGCAGCGTGTCGTCGGTGTCGTCCAGCAGCAGCTCGGTGAGGAGCGCCGACTCGGAGGACATGTACGCCGACCTGGCCAGCCCCGTGTCCTCCGCCAGCTCCCGCTCCCCCCCTCCCGGACACCCCCACCCGCCGCCGCCCCCCCGCAAGGAGCGCGGCCCGCCCCGCGAAAGAGGGCCCAACAGGGACAAAGGTACGGCTGTTGCTGTCCCCCCACACACACACACACACACCAGGGATTCCCCCTGTGTTGAGCAGGAAGTGGTTGTGCGCCGCCTGAACCTGCGACGTATTCCTGTACCCTGTTCTGTGTCTCCCCCTTTTTCTTCTCCCTCTCTAACTCCCCTCTCCAACGACTCGTCCAGGGAAGCCCATTAAGAAGGAGGGCCCGTTCAGAGAGGACCGCAGGAAGATGGACCCGTTGTCCGGCATGCCCCCACGTGGTGCCAACCCCATGCCCAGGTCTGGGCCGGGCGCCAGGGGCCACCCCCACCCTCACCCCCATCCCCATCCCCACCAACACCTTCACCCCCACCCTCACCCCCACCCCATGCAGCCCCAGCCCAATATGGGGCCCGCAGGACCTTATGGCTCCCATAAGGATATCAAGCTCACCCTCCTCAACAAGGTAATTATGGGATGGCAGGACTGTTAACCATGGGAGTGACTAAAGTACTGGAGCCGAGTGCACCAGCTGGGTGTAAAAAAGTTGGTCTTAACTCTGACGTCGGTCTTAACTACGTTCGACTTTGTGATTTGAATTTACACCAAGTGCACCGAGTTTGACAGACCACGGTCCTAGCTCCGCCTGGTCTTGAGATGCGCGTCCTTGTGAAAATGCGAAAGCGTCGATCGTTGCCAAGCAACACATTCAAGAGCCTATCCAAAGCGCACTCTATAGCTAGCCTATCAAAACAAGCCATGGGTAAAGAAAACCAAAAGAAAAGGAAAATACATTTTACTGATGGAGTAAAATCAGTAAGCGATACCGAGGTTTATTTCCCGGCATGTCTTCACTCTCGGTTAGTAAGTAGCTTTTATTACATGGCTGAATACTCTATTCTGTTGGCCTACAATAAACATTTCACAATTCTAACCAACCTGGCATTGGATTTGTCAAATGCATTCTGGTAGATTCATATTCGCGCACATGCACGGCTTTCAGGTGGTGAAAAAGATTGCTAGTGTTTCCACCTTTGGCTAGCACAATTCGACAACACAACTTACAGAGTAGGCTACTGTTTGTTGGTCGATGTCGGATAACTTGAAACCAAACCATTTCCAAACGACAGAAGAGGCCCCATTTCTTTGTAATCTTCCCTCCTATCTAATGGCAATTAGAAAGACGCATCTATTAAATAATTTTATTGCTGCGTTGTTTCAAAAGCTTTACATTACATTTAGATGCACTGCTGCAGTTGTTTCGCTCACAGCCATGCCCATACATTTAGTGATACGAGCAGACAAAAGGAAACTTTGGTGTGTTTTTTTTTTATTCAGTGCCTTCAGCCAGGGACGCAGATCCTCAACTTTGGTTGGAGGTCGGTGCAAAGCATCTCGGCCCACAACACTCGGACCTCTTCTTTCCATGCTCAAAACAATGATAAGACAAACAGATTACGTTTTCTCCAGCTGTTAGGGCAGCCACGAACTGCACAGTTGACGCTGGCCATCTCTATTAGCCTTAAATTAGTACCGTTAGAAACCAGGAAGTAACTAAACCGGAAATGAGATTACGCGGATGGCCGCGCCCATCGTGACTTCCGGAAGAATAGAAGCGTGCTCATGGGGAAATGTAATAATATCAACACAAACAAACAGAAACAATCAGCTTGGAAATCGATCACCAATAAAATTAACAGTGGATTTGTGCGATCACGGACGACTCTAGCCTTAATGCCCTTTCCATATGTTGCCTATAAACAAGACGCGCTGCATGTGCGATCAAACTGTTCATTATAATTACCATGGATATTAGTCCGATTTTCCAACTTGCGCCTGCTCCCCACTAGGCGTAAAATGTACACCCAGGTGCAGCACATAAAGGGCTTAAGTCTAACTGGTGCACTAGTCGTAAGTTGAAGTTGGTCGTAACTTTCAGTTCTACTTCGGACGTAGCGCTACACCCAGGCGTACCCCCAGCTGGTGCACTCAGCTCATGGACTTTACTGCAAACTTTTTTTATTTTTCCTCGACAGAGCTTGACAGATATAGTTTGCCGAGAGCTGTGGTGGTGATGTGTTGGCTCATTAGCATGAAGATGACAGGGTTTAGGTTCGCAGTGATGCTACATAAACAGTTGTTGGGTTTGGGGTCTGGAGGGGCGGGGCGGGGGGGGGGGGGACATGGCCATGGGTGAATGGTGAACCCGTGCGACAGAGATGATTAACACGTACTTGAGGGTCGGGTCCCTCAGGTACTTTCAGGCTGTAAGTACCTTCTCGGTGTCCAACACTCACTCTGTTTCTCGTTCCCTTTGTTTTCCACTCTGCAGCAGCAGGCGGACCGTGGTAACAGGAAGAGGTATATGCCTTCAGAAAAGGACAGGCTCCCCTCCCCCCCCAACAAGCGCATGGCCATGTCCCCTGACAGAGGCGAGTATTTGCACACACTTTACACCCCCAAAATGACATCATTCCGAAACCGGTGACAGCTCCCTCAGTGGCTGTGTGTGTTCTGCACATGCGTGCGCACGCCAAAACCACCCCTGACGTATGTAAATATGTGGTTGGTGCAATCCCCCTTTGACAAGCTTACACTTATGTCCATTATCAGTTTCTGTTGCTTGATATCACACAGAGGAACTGTCCACTTCCCTTTTACCACACGTCCCATTGTCGTCAAATAATAAATACATACATTTGTTGTGTGGTGCAGGTCGGGACAGGAGGATGCCGGGGAGACCCCCGCTCTCGCCCAGAATGGATCGGCCCAGGGGAGGCCCAGGCCAGCGGCCCATGGGGGGCCCCAGGCCCATGGGGGGGCCCAGGCCCATGGGGGGGCCCAGGCCCATGGGGGGGCCCAGGCCCATGGGGGGCCCAAGGCCTATGGGGGGCCCTCAGGGAGACAGGTGGGTACCTGCCAAGCACCATGATGAAATGACTGTCGCCTATTTGGTCTGGTATAGAAATGCATAAATATCCAGCTTCATAGGGTTGTTATAAGGGTAGGAGTCTCCCTTTGGCTTTGCAAAGTTTCTGAATATCCAGACTCTGCAACGTTATTTATTTACATTTCTATTAGGGATTTTCAGTACATTCCGCTATCACACATATTTAGGTGCTGAGAGAGCTCCAGTTAATCATTAATCTTAACAAGGACGGCACTCTCCGTCCGAGTTTTCACTAACCTTAACTTCGACCTGTCGTCCCATTCTACATTTACATTTAGTCATTTAGCAGACGCTCTTATCCAGAGCGACTTACAGTAAGTACAGGGACATTCCCCCTAGGCAAGTAGGGTGAAGTGCCTTGCCCAAGGACACAACGTCAGTTCGCGTGACCGGGAATCGAACTGGCAACCTTCGGATTACTAGCCCGATTCCCTCACCGCTCAGCCAACTGACTCCCTTTCATTCACATCGTCCAATTGTCATAGAGCTATAGAGGAACTGCACATGTCAATAGCAGGTTTGTTAACACTTGCCGCAGATATTGATTTTCGCTGCATGTCATGCTGGTGACCTTCTGAAAACAATGTCTGGAGAGAAGGGACTGGCCACAGTGTGTTCAGAGAAACCCCTAGCTCGCCCTGCTCCGACCCAGCAGCAGTCAGGTCATAGCAGGCTGAGGCGAGCGAGCCCTGACCTCATCTCCCAGACAGGCTCCTCTGTGTGAGACAGGACAGGGAGAAGTCTTACTTCTGCTCTGGAGGTCAACATGATGTCACGCAGACCTCACGCACCTACACTTGATCTATGATCGCATTCACACACAACACATACACGCACACTTCTCTGTACCTTTCATAGTAATGTCATTGAAGTGACCAATTACTTCCTGATAGGATTCCAGTATGTGATTGATTGCGAGGTGTCAACTCAACAGGCCGCCCTGTCGTGTCCTCTCTCTCTCCGCAGGAAACGCCCCATGTCTCCACCCACCAAGTCTTCTGGGAAGGGCCCGGGTCCAGCAGCAGGCAAGCCCCCAGGCCCAGGCTCTGCTCCTGGCTCCGCTCCTGGGCCCATGCCCGGGTCCGGCTCTGGATCCGGGCCTGGGTCAGGCAAGTCGAGCAGCACCCTGTCTCGTCGCGAGGAGTTGCTGAAACAACTGAAGGCTGTGGAGGACGCCATCGCTCGCAAGAGGGCAAAGATCCCTGGGAAATAAACACTCCCCCCCATCTCCGCGTGGCTTGGCGGCCGCCGTGTGTGCGTTGTCCGTGGCAACGGCGAGTACCAAGGGACAAAAACGGTCACCTCCCCTACTCTTGGCCCCCACCCTCCCCCAGCACGGTCGCCTAGCGACTGATCGGGACTTGTATAAAGATGGAGTCTGTCACAGTATAAATGGCCGCTCTTTAATTGTTCCTAAAACAAGATGGCTACCACCAGACTCTTTTCTGCTTGTTTGCCACCAGAGAGAGGTTGTGTGGGTTTGACGTTGCTGAGACACGTTAGCAGCTGGGGGGTTGATGTGCCCCCCCCCTTGCTGCTCTCCCAGTCCAGTCAGGGCATCAGAACCATCTTCCTGTTCTGTAAGGATGGATGAGTGACCACACATGATGCACAGTCCTAGTTCTGCAGTTTCTCGGCTGTGTGTGCCATCTCAATCTCTCTGTCTCTTATGTCTTATTTTCTGTTGATTTCTGTTGATTTTTATTCTCTAAAAAGACGGAAGGGGGGAGGGGAGGGAGGGGGGTGTATTTAGACTGTCCTGCTCCACAGATCCTAGACTGCCTGTGGGTCTGTGACTTGGGGTGCACTTGATTTACTCTACCCACTAGGAGGAAATGAGTTGAGCAGTCTATAAGGTGCAAACTTTGATGTAAATCAAATGCACCTCCATTACTTAATGTACATGTCCTATCCTAGTTACACAAGCATCTGTATACAGACTGGGATGGAGGTCATAAGGTCACCAACACAGGACTGTGTGTCTGTGTCTGACTATGTTGGCTGTCACACCATGTACAATAATAAAACCAGATGTTGAAACCAGACTTTTCTTTAAGTGTATGATGATTATAGAGAACAATTTGACTGATGTGTAGTACCGATATTTTTTTTTTTTGTAATCTTCTGCATTTTTGTTTTACTTAACTCTTCTTCTCAAGCGTTTAAACTGATGTGTTTTATGTGTTGTGCATTTTTAGTTGACTGACTGAGCGATGTGAAGGGGACATCTGAGGATGAGAAGTGTCTGTATTGCTTTAGTGACACGAGGCTTCTGAATAAACTATTTTGATAAACAGAGAACGCGTGCTGTTGTGTTTCCAACCGCCGCACCACCGTTCAACATCCTCGCGTCCGGCCTCAGCCGTGGATTGTCGTCGAGCTCCCCCTCAGATGAGGTGTTCGAATTCCTTTGAAACGACAGGCTCAGCTTGAAAGTCAGCGTTCCTATTCCATAGGCCTTTGGGGTGCTTTACATATTTGGTGTTACGCTGCAGGAAAGCCCTCTCGCCGCATACTTTGTGATACAGGCATGCAAAGGCATGGTGAGACTCACCTTTTAGAAACCAAAATGGGTCACCTACGTGATTTGTGCAGATCCGATGAGAAAATATTTTGAAGGGGGGGGGGGGGGGGGTGTGGCCTTGGCCAACACAGCATTTTACCCGTGCTTCGCAACTTTAGAACTGGCTCTGGAACCAATCGTCACTCCTAATGCCTAAACCTCACAGCCTATCAGGGGCAGAGTGGGGAGAGGTTTTCTACATTCATCTAGCCTCTTTGCTAGTGCACTAGATTGGTGGGTTTAAAATTTAAGAAACGTTCTTCTGGGGGAGCATGCATAGAGGGTCGGGGGTTCGCCGTGTCGTTCTCACCTTTTTTACCCCTGACCTGTTTGCATGCCTGGTAATACTTGTCTAAGTTGTCTGAGTCGTCTGAAGACTGGATAAATTGAGCAAATACGTTAACTGAATGGACTGCATTCCTAGATGTCAGGATGCTACAGGTGTCTTGGGAAGGACAAATGAGCAGCTAGCCAGCCTGAGGGAGTTGGTGATGAAAACCCTCACTAAATTCTTGTAGCGAACCCACCCTGGGATCTCTCAATTCCCTCGGTAAAAGCCAGCACGTTACCTCACGTTCTTACTTGTGTTGGATGTCATTTTGCTGTCTGTGCCAAATTTTGATATTGAGACTCACAAAAAATAAAGTTCCATTGCTAAACTCTTTTACATTTTAGCAATGGAAGCACAACAGAGGATGTACTTCCTTCGGCAGCTGGAGAAGTTCAACCTGCCAAAGACAATGATGGTGCACTTCTACTCAGCCATCATTGAGTCCATCCTCACCTCCTCCATCACCGTCTGGTACGCTGCTGCCACTGCCAAGGACAAGAGCAGACTGCAGCGTATCATCCGCACTGCTGAGAAGGTGATTGGCTGCAATCTGCCTACCCTCGAGGACCTGCACACCTCGAGGACCCTGAGGCGAGCGAGGAAGATCGTGGCCGACTCCTCCCACCCTGGACACTCCCTGTTTCAGTCACTCCCCTCCGGCAGAAGGCTACGGTCCATCAGGACCAATAACTCACTCCACAAAAACAGTTTCTTCCCTTCCGCTGTTGGCCTCTTCAACAAGGCCAAGGGACCACACTGACTCTAATGACTTCTTTCTTAAAACACACTGCTTTTTGCACTGCATTACATAATTGTATCTTGTACATTTGTATTTTTTTTTATATTTGTATTTTTGTATTTTTATATTGTAATTTACGGCAACTTATATTTTATTTTATTGTATATTTAATTATATTCTAATCCCACTTAGTACTGCTAGTTTATTAGTATAGATAGTCCACATATTTAAATTTTAGGTCCCTATATGTTTATTGTATGCACCTTCCTGCCAAAGCAAATTCCTTGTCTGTGCAAACTTTCATGGCGAATAAATCCCATTCTGATTCTGATTCTACTTCTACATACATGGATTATTGTGCTGATGGTCTGGTATTCATGATGCATACAGTTTACTGTCATTTATAACCAAATTCAGAGTGGGTTTAATATACTGTCAGGAATATAAATCTATCAAGCATTGCACAGTCAGTCGGTGAACAAGTTTAAGAAAGCTTTATTGCTTGCGGCCGGCCCACAAGGAGACAAAACAAAGGCATGCAAATGTCCCATGGCTCTTCTTCATTGGCTCCCTTGCTCCATTGCATACCCTGGCGCGCGTGTGCGTGCGTGTTTATGTGTGTGCGTGTTTACGACATCAACCCTGATTGAAACACAACAACAGGATCACCTGATGTCGTAAAAGCTCCTTCACATAAGTGTCAACAAATAGTCACCAGACCTTGCGTCTCCACCTATAGTCCTTGTCACACAGTATCTTAAAACAACCACAACTCCCTCTTCTTAGTCCTCAGCCCCAAGATAAGGGTCTTGTATGTTTACCCAGAGTTCAGATTTGGGGGTAGGCCTCTTTGCACCCAAGGAATGCTGAACACAGAATCATTCTTATACAGGATAAATGTGTTACATCTTCGATTTTTCCAACATATACAAGAACTTATTAGTCACAACATCTCATCCATTTTATAACATGGTGAGACTATGTAGATCATAGATAACTAGTTGTTCCCCTAAATAGTGTTCTCCTACTATATCCTTCATCATCGTTTGAACCTGGTGAGAACACCTGCCTGCTGACCTAGTGGGCCCTGGAATACCCCTGCTAGGCATCCTCCGTTGTGTATGTAGGGGAGTCAGATGGCTGAGTGGTTAGGGAATTGGGCTATTAATCAGAAGGTTGCTGGTTCAATTCCCGGCCTTGCAAAATGACGTTGTGTCCTTGGGCAAGGCACTTCACCCTAATTGCCTTGGGAGAATGTCCCTGTACTTACTGTCGTTCTGGATAAGAGCGTCTGCTAAATGACTAAATGTAAATGTAACAACCTGACAGTCTCCACTGACACAGATCCACCTACTCACAGTGCCTCACCAGGGATTAGATGCAGGTGGGTCTGCGTGGATGAACGAACGGAAACAAACAATCCTGAAGGATCTATTCAGACATGAAAAATGGGGTGAGGCTTGAATGGCAGGCTGGGAAGGGCTCTAAACAGGGTGGTTAGCATCTTTCCCCTGCTTTGAACTTTTGGCTACAGAGATCTTATCCTGTTTAGTACTGCCTGGGAGTCAGGTGGCTGAGTGGTTAGGGAAGCGGGCTAGTAATCCGAAGGTTGCCAGTTCGATTCCCGGTCATGCAAACTGACGTTGTGTCCTTGGGCAAGGCACTTCACCCTACTTGCCTCGGGGGAGAATGTCCCTGTACTTACTGTAAGTCGCTCTGGATAAGAGCGTCTGCTAAATGACTAAATGTAATGTTTCATTGTTTGTATGTAATTATGTTTGAAGATGACCACACAAAGGACAGTTGACCATTTGAATGGCCAACTCATGTACCTTTACTATCTCCTGATCTAGAGAGAAATGTGAAATCAAAGGACTTTGGGACACTAGGTCCTGAGCAGGGGCGATGTTAGACATAAAGCTCCACTGGGGCAATATCCCTTTTTATTCTTTCAAGCTTGCTGCGCACAATGCACTACTAGTCTATAAAAACTCCCCTTGCTTAACCCACTATACAACCATTCAGGGATGCAAGTTTGATATCAGCTTTGGTAGGGACATCAATAGGTAATGCGAGAACACACATTTTTTTGTCATTCATTTGAGCACAAATACTGTTTTTTTGAGCTTCATGTAATATTGTTTTTATGTTTTAGTCAAAATAAGATGATCGGTAGGCTTATCATTTAAAAACTTTCTTTCATTTTGTAATGTTTTCTTAGCCTACCTCAACTGTGACTTGTGTGCCGAGTCCGACACCTGGACTTCTGTGTGCGTGCTGCAGTGGCTATTTGTCAAGCTCAGAAGAGTGAGCTAACATGGAATTCTGCGTGCATCGGTTTGTGTTTTCGGTTAAACTGCTTTAATTTTTCAAGCGTTGATCGGGATACAGCGTTTTTTTCCCCGGGATTATCAATCTAAATTAATGCACGGACTAAAAGTAAATTGTTAAAACTCAAACTTTAGATTTTACTGGGGCATGGCAGATTTATACTGGGGCACGTGCCCCAATAAGAAGGGTCTAACGACGCCCCTGGTCTTGATTGATTGACCATACAGAATGACCATATGTTATATATAAGGCAGTGTGTATGTAATGTTCTTCACCACTCTCTCAAACGACTCTATTTTAGTTGTCCTTCGTTAGGACATGCATGCGCTATGTTTGCTAATGTATTGTACAAACTAAATAAATTGTATTAAGCCGCCATATTGACTATTCAGCACTTTACAGGCTCTCTTGAGGAACCTGATGTTTAAGTTTATGTCTCGACTTGATGAGTCACAAAACTGTATTATAATGATGCTCACAAGTCCCAGTCGGTCAGATATCAATTATATCCGTGGAAACATTGGTATGGGTGCCTTTTAAGACTCATGAATAAGAGTATGTTTGTATGTGTTTATGTATGTGTTTTCTTTTTTTTGTTTATGGTATATGTCTTGCTATTGGGTCTAGAGCCTGTATTAAAGTTGATCTATTCAAACTACACAGTACCGTCAGAATTTTCCTTCACATCCCCCGCACCATCTTCCCCCGCTGTTGCAAATGTTGCAGTCATTAACAAAATACAATGAATCCTCATCCCCAGCTCAGCTGTCTATAAGGTCCCTGACCCTGAAGTATTTTATATTATGATACAGAATTACGAATGTCAGTCATCTAGGCGATGCATTTTTTAGTCTCGCCATGGTTTTGATTGTCGTTCATAAAATCTAAGTTCACACAGTCGTTCATCCTCACGACGTTTTTATGTTATCGAAAAGTCAGTTTTGATATATATCTAAGCTCTCCAGTCTCACGCACTCGCCGTGAGACCCACGTATTTCTCACGCTGAGATATAATTTATACCGCTATATACAATTAATGGACGCGGCGCAGGCATACTGAGATGATAGTTGTCTGGAGTTACAGAGTTAAATTCCCATCAGAAAACATCACCAGCACTACGCCAATATATATATATTGTGACAGCTCGGCTAATGTATGCATTTTATGCATGCATGTTAAGAGCACAAAGGAGATTACCTCAACACCGTGACGCAATCTCGCTGTCCTATATTGTTCAGGAGACCTCATTTAGAAGAGGAAGAAACTCAATAGGCTACTGGGATTTCCATTTCCTGATGCATGCGGATTTCCCCACAAAGCTAAACTATGTTGGCTGCAAGTATAAATATTAGTCCGTAACACTATGGCACATCGCAATTTAAAGACACTGGTCTTAAATACTACTGAGAGGAATTTATCATCCCAACACATTTCAACTACACAAAAATATGCAGGTAAACTATCCGGAGTTTCTTTGGGGGGGAGGCCAAAATATACCTAATATCTTGGCATATTTGATGATGACTGATTGTATTCTTTTTTTTTAATTAATGTATTCTTTTTTTTAAATCATTGTTCTATCATTATATTCCAGGTTTTTCTTGTACTCACTATAATCCTCAACCTGACACTGACTTTAAAGTCCCACCTGTCTTCGTGCTTTCCTGAGGAGGAGCTACACGACCAACTCCAAAAGGTAAAGCGTCAAATTAGAAGAGGACTAATTCACGTGGAAGACCAGGCAGGCAAACCACTCAACCTTGCAAAGACCAAGACAACTTGCCCCATCGGACTCTATTCCACTTCGAAAGAGATTCGTAATCGCTCCATCTCCCCCTGGAGGTTAAGGTAAATAAACATTTATTTAAATGATTATACCATCATCTATAAATATAGACAACAGGGATTGTGTACATTTGTTGTAGCCTAGGCCTTTCTAGATTGGAATATTTATTTGTCGTTGTTTTCCAGAGAGGATGTGGACGAGACACGCTGGCCGCGGAAGATTACTGTCGCTGAATGCCTATGCAAGGGGTGTATCATCAACAAGTCTGAAAATGCGGGATACGTATCGGTACCTGTCCCCCAAAGTAAGATGGTGTTAAAGTGGAGACCCTGTAGTCGTGGTGATGGAGGCTCTCTGAATGGATACTATCTTAAAACAGAATATGTCGACGTGCCTATTGCCTGCACCTGCGCGGTGCCAAAGATGAGTAATATGACATATTGATTGCCTTAATTCCTCTCGTAGAGGATTTGTAAAAGACTAAATGTAGTGACATGTTTCACATTATGTTGTGTTTGTTATAAAATGCATTTAAAGTTATTTTTTAAATAACAGTAAACATGCTTATGTCTAATAAGCTATTTAAAAAACATACATAATTTATACATATTTAAATATGAAAACATATTTATTTCTAATGCTCAGAATTTGTTTTGTATGATATATATTTATAGGGGGATGTTTTAATATTTATTTGCTATTTTTATTCTTTATCAGGCATAGCCTGCTATTGTTTCTTATTTATTGGTAATAATGTGCTAAAAATCGTTTCTTATTTATTGGTAATGATGTGATAAAATTGTTTCTTTCTTAACTATGACTAACATTTTTGGTTGTTGAAATGTAAAAAAAAGTTCTGCTAATATTGCACAACTAAGTTTACTTAAATAAAGAAAACACATTTCAAATGTTGTTTGTTTCCGCTCTTATTTTGCAATAAAGTAAATTATGTGAAAAAAGATGATTTACCATGACGTAGAATGACCGCGACGTATTTACATTTTGCAGCATGGCTCAAAAAGAAGCTAGCTAGTTATCTGTGTCGGCTGCCTTCCCATATTTCCTTTGAAAATATAAAAACAAGCATGATTCATTGGGTAACCTAAGTCTAAAGATGACTACCGCCATACTTTCTGCACTTAATATTCTCGTTAAACCACTCGGGGGTAAGTCAACAGTACTAGATAAGCTGGCTTTGAGTTCGTAGGTACCGCTAGCTCGCTCAACCAACACTTCCTGGTGCTGTATGGTTGAACGTTAACTTGCTCCTGAACAATGTAGTTAGCTAAACAAGCAAACATTTAATTATGCGTCTTCATGGATAGCTTCTTTTGAATGTTGTTATTGCAGGCTAGCTCTGTTTTGTGTTCTATCTGTTTATATCGAAGAGAATGTAATATTTTCTCTGTGTGGGGCACCCAGCAGAAGCCATCAGTGTTTCCTGTAGCTTCATCTATCGGGACAGTGCTCCGCAAACATCGCGTTGATTTGTTTTCGTCCATATCCACCCCCTTCAGAGGCAGCAGGGCGAAATACAAATCTCACACATCAGGAAGCGCTCGTGGCTGCGCTGCAGACCAACCTAAATCTGTTGGACGAGCGTCTCCATGGAGAGAGGGAGCTTGAGGAGTTGCGCGGGCTGAGGGAGGAGGTGCAGGCTAAGGCTACCTGGTTGTGTAGGAACAGCCATGACCCCACGTGGAGCTTCGTTCAGGAGGCTCTCCTGTTGCTGCTCAGCCTGTCTCGCCACCTCGCCCTGCAGCTGCAGCTGTTCAACCAAGCCCCGCCTCCAGCCGCCGCCAGACTGCCCACCCCTGAGATGGCCCCTCCCCTCCCTCCGGACGTGCTGAGCGTGAGCCAGCAGAAGACGCTGGGCGCCGCGCTGCAATTCGTGGTGTCACTGGGCCTCTGCCCCTACCTGGCGCCCGGGGTGGGGGTGCCCCTGGGGCGTCGCACGGCGCTGGGCTCTGTGGCGGAGGGGCTGGTGCGCGCCCACGCCGCACCTGCTCCCCAACGCCGCCTCCTCGCCACCACGAGGGTCCTGCTGGAGCTGGCGGAGCTCTCCTCCCTCGCCACCCTGGTCTTCACCCGTCACCTCGGAGACGTGATGGCGGCGCTATGCCAGCTGGGGTACCGACCCAAGCGCCACCAGGGGGCCTGGGCCAGTGAGGAAAAGGTATTACAGTTCTAATCACATGCACTGCTGGGTAGTTTGTTTGATCCACTGTGTTCTACACCACTGGTATTACCAGTGTGTACCATGGAATGCAGCTGAAACTGCATAGGCTGGTCCACACAGTCTCCCTGTCGTCATGGTTACCGTGTGGCCCTCGTTGTGGTACGTAGGAACTCAGCACAGAGGAACGCCAGTCCTGTCGACAGGCCCTGCAAAGCCTTCTGGGTAAAGTCTACCAGCCAATTGTCATCAAGGAGCTGCTAATCCTCCAAGGGGGTCCCAAACAGGTAGGTTCCAGATGTGTGTGTGTGTGTGTCTCCTGAATCTAGACGGCTCCCCTGTCTTCACTCTCTCGTTCCGGCTCGTCTGGCCCTCAGGCCCCTCCAGGCAGAGCGCCCGGTGGCCCCCCAGGGACGGGTGGAGGTGGTGGGGCCGTCCTCGGCCAGGCCCCCCCGTGGCTGAGGCGACTGTGTGGCCAGCTGCTGTCTGAGCGTCTGATGCAGCCTGGTGGGGTCCAGGCTGTGGTGAGGGCCGTCCTGGAGGGCAGCACAGGTGAGAATCAGTGAAAGCAGAGCCGGCCACGGAATATTTCCTTTGATTTTCCTTCTTAGCAATCAGCAACCGTTCACATCTGTTCTCACTGTGGAAAGGGTATGTGAACCGTAAGCAGAGCGCAGGGTAGGCTTTCTCTGTAGTGAGCCCATCTGAGTGCTGCTGTCCCTGTTCTGGCCACCAGGGGGAGACTCAGACTGGAGGACGTGTGATGGGGTGGCCAGGATCCTGGCAGCCTGTCCCCAGCAGAGCCTCTCTGCAGACAGCTACTACAGGCTGGTGTGCCCCCAGGTCTGGCCCAACCATGCTGTCCCACCTGGGACTGGCGCTGAATTCAAATCCCACCCGAGTTGAATTGAGAAGCGACGTCATGGCAGCTGTGTCTCGGTCTCGTCTCAGGTCGTGGAGCTGCTCCACATCAGGGACAAGATAACGGCCCAGCAGTTCCAGCGCGTGGCCACCAGGGCGGCGCTCACCATGGTCGAGGACAGGCCAGAGTTTGCCCAGCGGTACCTCCTGAACCCCCTGCTGAGCCCCCTCCAGCGGTGCAGCGGGGTCAAGGGTCAGTACCTGGTGTTGCTACTGTCTGGGTCAGGGAAATGGACTGAGCCACAAGCAAAGACAAAATGTAGACTGATAGAGATACACTGATAAACAAGGACCGATCTAGACTGTCAGAGATGGATTGGTTAAAACTTTAACTGATGGCTCTGTTCATTAAGTGTGTGTGTGTGTGTGTTAGGGGAGGGTGAAGATCAATGCCCGGTGGAGGAGAGGGACTTGACGCGCTGTGTTGAGGATGTTTTCAAGGTGAGAGGAACACAGTCACGACCCCCCAAACTGAGCCCAGTCTGAACGGTGAACACTGATCCAGAGTGTGACATGCCCCCCCCCCCCCCCAGGTGTGCGTTGTGGGGAACCGCCCGTCCCCGGTCCTGCTGGAGGCCCTGGGAGGCCTGGTTCCTGTCCTCTTCGCCCTGTTCTGTTTCACCAAGCAGAATGTCTCCCACCTCCGGTCAGTTCTCTCTCTCTTCCTCCCTCTCCATCCTCCTCCTCCTGCTCTCACCTTCCTCCTCCTCCTGCTCTCTCCTTCCTCCCTCTCCATCCTCCTGCTCTCTCCTTCCTCCCTCTCCATCCTCCTCCTCCTGCTCTCACCTTCCTCCCTCTCCATCCTCCTCCTCCTGCTCTCTCCTTCCTCCCTCTCCATCCTCCCCTCCTGCTCTCTCCATCCTCCCCCTCCTGCTCTCTCCATCCTCCCCCTCCTGCTCTCTCCATCATCGCCCTCCTGCTCTCTCCATCCTCATCCTCCTGCTCTCTCCATCCTCCTCCTCCTGCTCTCTCCATCCTCCTCCTCCTGCTCTCTCCTTCCTCCTCCTCCTGCTCTCTCCCTCCTCCATCTCCATCCTCCTCCTCCTGCTCTCTCCATCCTCCTCCTCCTGCTCTCTCCTTCCTCCCTCTCCATCCTCCTCCTCCTGCTCTCTCCTTCCTCCCTCTCCATCCTCCTCCTCCTGCTCTCTCCATCCTCCCCCTCCTGCTCTCTCCATCCTCCTCCTCCTGCTCTCTCCATCCTCCTCCTCCTGCTCTCTCCATCCTCCTCCTCCTGCTCTCTCCTTCCTCCTCCTCTTGCTCTCTCCCTCCTCCATCTCCATCCTCCTCCTCCTGCTCTCTCCATCCTCCTCCTCCTGCTCTCTCCTTCCTCCCTCTCCATCCTCCTCCTCCTGCTCTCTCCATCCTCCCCCTCCTGCTCTCTCCATCCTCCTCCTCCTGCTCTCTCCATCCTCCTCCTCCTGCTCTCTCCTTCCTCCCTCTCCATCCTCCTCCTCCTGCTCTCTCCATCCTCCTCCTCCTGCTCTCTCCTTCCTCCCTCTCCATCCTCCTCCTCCTGCTCTCTCCATCCTCCTCCTCCTGCTCTCACCTCTGCTCCAGGGGGTTTCTGGACTCAACCTTTCTTTGATTCCGTCATCAGGCTACTTGCTGGTGTTTACTTCTGTGTTGAAGGTCCTGGGTCATGTTGCGAGTCTAATGTTTGTGTTTGCATACTTGCTCCTTAGTGCCCCCTGCCAGGAGATTCTGCTGTGGTACCTGACCCACTGTGACCCCCCCACGGCCCTGGCTGTGCTGAGGAAGCTGTCTGGTCTGGGAGGGGCGGCGGGTGGGGGGGGCGGGGGCGTGGCCCCACGGTTCACCTTCTGCCCTGGCAGCGAGGGAGGGGCCAAGCTCACCGCCCAGGAAAACAGCAGGTGACCATAACCCGTCTCAAACCGAAACCCAGTGTCACTAGAACCCAGCAGTACCAGAACCCACAGTCAGTAGAACGCATAATCCCTAGAACCACACTTCCTTGCGCCCACTTTAAGTAGAACAAATAACAACTGGATCTGGATCTAAAACCAGCATTGTTATGTTTCCCCCTCCCTGTGTCAGTGACGAGGACGAGGCCCTGTACGAGAGGCTGTCTGGGGAGCAGTGGAGGCTGGAGTGTCTGGTCCAGCTGCTGGGACAGCTGAAGGACAGCAGCCTGCCGGGGGAGCTCTTCCTGGGGCTTCTGCAGGTATTGGAGCCCCCACCCTCCATGGAGCCCCTACTGTGCCTGGATTAAGGGCTTCTTAAGTGGCTATGGCCCCCTTGGCATCGAGCCGGGGGAAGGTTCTGGATCTCTGACCTGGGTTCCCTGCGTCTTAGGAGCTGACTTCCTGGGCCGCGGAGGAAGAGGCAGAGGAGGAGCAGGAAGTGGACGTGTCGGCCATGACTCTGCTGGAGGCGGAGCAGCATCGTGAGGGGCGTGTGGAGGGGCGGGGTCACAGGCTGGCGCTGCTGCAGCTGCTGGCTGTTCTGTCGGAGGGCCTACCACACACACTGTTGCTCCGCGAGCCCACCCAGGTGACACACACACACACACACACCTCTCACCAGCGTAGACTGGACCCCCAGTACTGTGGAGCAGTGTCGGAGTGAACAGCAGCAGAACTCCAGTACCAGTACACAGCCTGGAGGAAACCAGGCCATACTGAGTCATGCTGACCTAATAATAGTCTATTTTATCTGGGATGAGGAGCGGGAGGAGAAGTAGGTAGAGGAGGAGGGGAGACCTAACATGGTGCGGTGTTTTGTGTGGTGTGTGTGTGTTGCGGTGTGTCACCGGTCTGACAGGAAGCAGTACCTCCCAGATTAGGGGTCACCATGTCTCCTGGCCTTAGTGATAAGCTCTTATATTTAGACATCTTATCTCTGCAGAGTGCAGCCAGACACTTTTGTTGCCAAGAATTTCCTTTGCGCTCGAACAAAGTGGAGAAAGTGTCAGTGGTGCGCCTGTCAACCCATTTTTACTTGTCACTTAGGTGTCTGTCTGTCTGGCCGTCTGGTGTCTAGCTTTGGTTTCTTTCTGTCTGTCTGTCTGTCCCAGGTGGTGGTGTTCATGGAGTCCCTGCTCCAGCGAGCCTGTGTGGGTCTGGCTCAGGGTCCTGGTACCGAGGGCCCAGTGGAGAGCCAGACCCTCAGAATGGGGATAGGCCTGGTGGCTGCCATGCTGTCTGGACCTCAGGTACTGGACCCCCCCCCCCCTCTCTCCCTCTGTGTGTGGACAAACTCTCTCTGTCCTCCCTTTTTTTGCTTTTCTCTCACTCTTGGTACATCATATGCCTCGTTCAAATGCTTCTCTCACCCCCCACCCCCTCTCCTTACCCCTCTCCTCCTCTCCTCCTCTCCTTACCCCTGTCCTCCTCTCCCCCTCCTTCCTCAGCTGAAGGGGGAGGATTACTCCTCCATGTCCAGGCTCCTCCCCCCCCTGGAGGAGCTATCCCAGAAGCACCCTGACCGGGTCATCCAGGAGCTGGCGTCCGACCTGCGGGCCGTCATCGCCACGCACGGCGCCTACCGCCCGGACAACCTCGCGCACGCCCCCCGACGACAAGACCACCCCCCTCAAACTCACAGGACCCATGTTCAAGGAAGGCCCCTGTCCAGCCAATCAGACACATCCAGCCCCCAGTCACAGACCAGCCAATCCGACGCCTCCATGGCTGCAGCACCACAGACGCACATCTCCAACCTAACCACACCCTCCCCACACACAGGCAAACCTCCACCCCAGCCCCCCCATGCCTGGAGTTCCTCACCAGCCCAGAGCGGAGCCCCCCGCCGTGGGCAGACAGCACCGCTCCAGACCCCCAGGGGGTCAGCTGGAGGTGAGGTCGGTCCTGACAGGGGGCCGTCAGAAGGACGTGGGCTGAGCAGCGGCCCCCTGAGTATGAGCTTCTCTGATTGGCTGCTGGAGGCGTGTGACCCTGATGTGCCCACCAGGGCGGTGGCATTGAGGGCCGTGACCCGGCTGGTGGTGGAGAGGGACGCCGAGGCCGTCCAGGCCCAGGACAAGCTCCTCTCGGTGGGTAGATCTTCCAGTCTGCTAGCTCCAGTCCTGGGAGCCCGGAAGTGTGAGGCTGCGTGGGTCCACGTGTTTGGGTCTGTGCATGTCTGTGTGTGTGTGAGAAGGAGCCTATGTTTAATGGATGAGGAGATCACATCAGAGCCCTGAGGGGGACAGAGACAGTGGTCTTCTCTGGGGGGGGGGGGGGGGGGGGGGGGGGGGGTCATCCCTGGGGACTAGTTAACATGGCGGAGGTAGACCATGCAGGGGGGGAGCCACCAGCTCACCGCCTCATTTACTATGCTCTGTAATGAGAATCCCCTCTGTGTGTGCCATCCTTCACCTCAGATCACTGCCCACACGCACACAGGCACTAAGACACACACACAGGCACAAACAAAGACAAACACACACACGCACACGCCTCATTATTGAGGCCTCATACCTGATAGACAGAGGGATTAAGAGACTCTTCCTGGTATTCTGTTTCCCTTTGTGTCTTGTCACATGTCCTGGGCCATGTTGGGTCCATTGTATCAGTGTGGTGTGGATATACCATGTATGTACCTATACATGTTTCTGGTTTGGTTTCTTGCAGCTGTTCCTTGAGAACTTGGATCACGAAGACTCTTTTGTGTACCTGTCTGCTATTCAAGGTGAGAGGATTCTAGATGGTTCTAGAAGGTTTATAGGGTGACCGGCTGTCTCTTGTTCTGCCCACTGTAAAATGACGACTACAAAGAAAGAGAGGTGGTTACCGTGGAGATCTTCTCTTCAGGTTTGGCGGTGCTTGCAGACTCCTACCCGGAAAAGATCCTGCAAAGGCTTCTGGGAGAGTACGACCCCTCCCCCCTGTGCGGTCCCCCGCCCCAGACCCCCCCAGCCCCCCCCAGGAGTCTGGAGACACGCCTCAAAGTGGGAGAGGTTCTGATGAGGGCCAGCCGGGCCATGGGTGAGCACACACACCCACACACACACCCACAGACACGCACCCACCCACATCCCCTTCATATCCAAGCCGCAGCCTGGAAGATGGCCCGCTAGACCAGTGAAAGCAGATGGATGTTCTGATATGCTGAAGTGACCGGTGATGGGAGGGACCCCAGCTAGCCACAACCATGCAGTTAACACAGCGTTAATGGAGGGGTGGGTCTCAATGAGCTTTTGAGCTCGTTGTCTCAGAGACTGTGGTTGTGTTTGTGCTTGCTCATGTGTGTGGCCTTTCTTATTCAGAACATGTGTGTGTGTGTGTGTGTGTGTGCGTGGTATCTGTGCAGAAGTGTCAGACAGTTGCTCTCACCAAGCTATAAAACTGACAACAGACAGTACAGGCTTGTTCTAATCTTAACTTTCTGTTTCGAAGCGAGTTTATTGAAATATATTTCTGTTAAGTGATTCCCTGTTCCACCCTGCGTATGTGTGTGTGTGTGTTAGAGAGAGTGTGTGTATGTATTGCTGCCTCCCCTCTCTCTGTGGTTGCCGGCCAGACAGCAATCGTACCATTCTCCAGACAGAAGAGGGGTTCTTTAAACCAGACAGTCCTGGCCTGACTCCCTGGCCCCACAGACGCCATTCTTAACCAGTCCAGCAGCTGCTAGCTTTGTCCCGGGCCTCTCTCCTACCTCTACAGCCTCCTCGCGGACACGCAGAACGCCCCAGCCTCTATCCTAGGGTACCTCCACAGCTGGGATGGGGGGGGGGGGGGTTGTACAGGAACAGATGTCGAGGGGAACAAAGGATTTGCACCACACGTCCTTTAAACCTCTTATGCGTGCGCTCACACACACACACACCTGTTTTCTCTTTAATTAAGGCAAGGATTGCTGTGAAAGTCCAGAACAACTAAAGAAAGGGCTGCTCATAGTGTATCTGTGTGTGAGCAGTAGAACCAGCTGGACGTGTCCCATGCTTCACACCCAGCTGCCCCCCCACCCACCCCCCCGGCCCGGTCACCTGACCTCTCCAGGACTTGGCCAAGTCCGGGCAGCAATGACCAGTGTGTGTCAGCAGGGGGCTTAGTGAAAGATGTCAACACACACACAAGCACACACACACATTTAAATAGCAGTCTCTTACTCTGAGGACTTTCCTCCATGCTGTTAGAATCAGAAGGAGCAGCTGAAAGACCCTGCTGTTACCTCTGCAGAAGTGTGACTCAGCAGTTGAGAGAGAGAGAGAGAGAGAGAGAGAGAGAGAGAGAGAGAGAGAGAGAGAGAGAGAGAGAGAGAGAGAGAGAGAGAGAGAGAGAGAGAGAGAGAGAGAGGGAGAGAGGGAGAGAGGGAGAGAGGGAGAGAGGGAGAGAGGGAGAGAGGGAGAGAGGGAGAGAGGGAGAGAGGGAGAGAGGGAGAGAGGGAGAGAGGGAGAGAGGGAGAGAGGGAGAGAGGGAGAGAGGGAGAGAGGGAGAGAAGGAAAGAGGGAGAGAGGAGAGAGGGAGAATGAGAGAGAGGGACAGTTGAAGGGAGGGCAAGCAAGGCAAATAGAGAATGACTGAAAGAGAGCGCTCACCACCTTGAAGGCTTGGCAGGCAGGGTTATGTCGTGCTGCTTACACACACACACACGCGCCCACACACACACACAATCCAACCCTACTAAAGGTAGCCCTTCAAACCAGATCCTAACAACAAGCTGGTCGATCGATCAGACACAGCTGGTGTTATGAGTCCCCTTTGACCCTTCCTTCGTTTGACCCGAGCCTCCACCCCATCTCTGTCGTCCAGGTGAGCTGGCCCCCCATCTGGGGCGCCCCCTGCTGGTGGTGTTCCTGAGGGGCACCAGGGACGAGGACCACAGCGTGCGAGCCAGCTGCCTCGCCAACCTGGGGGAGCTTTGCCAGCGGCTGGACTACGCCCTGGGGCCCTTGGTACAGGAGGTGAGCAACCAGCCTGCCTGTTGTCTTCCACCTGTCTGCTCCTCTGTGTGTGTGTGTGTCTAGGAGGTCATCGTGGGGGGGGGGGGGGTGTAGCCTAGGTGAAAGGTCGTGGGCTCGGTTTGTCCTGGTCTCGCTGCCCCTCTGCAACAACTTCCTCCCACACGGCACCCTTCACAAGCCCCGCCCCCATTGCTGAGGTCTGCTCTTTATTGGTGGGCGGAACGGGAGGGGAGGGGCTGCCATGTAAACGTAGGTTCGGCAAATGTCTTAGTTGGCAGAAAGATGGCATGTGTGTTACGTGTGCTGTGTGTGTGAGCGGTGAGGGGTGTGTGTGTCCCTGGCTCCTGCTGCTGTAGTCACCGGCATATATAAATCTGGTGTGTGTGTGTACGAGGTGTGTGTGTGTGTGTGTGTGTACGTACCGTGGCTCGCCGTCATGAATAAGCAGCTCTGTCAGTAAGAGGAACAGGGATGCTTATTCATGAGGCCTTCTGCTACTGCCGAGTCCTTCACTCTCCAGCTGTGTGTGTGTGTGTGCGTGTGTGTGCGTGTGTGTGTGTGTGCGCGCGCGCGTGTGTGCGTGTGTGTGTGTGCGCGCGTGTGTGTGTGTGTGCGCGCGTGCGTGCGCGCTTGCTCGTAAGAGAGAGAGTACGTTAGCATGTCTTGTCCTTCCATCGATTAGTCCCCTGGCAGTGGTCTGACCTCAGCACTGTAGAGCCCATAGCTCACCATGCTGTATCAAGCTGTTTGCACCATCCTCCTCTGGGTAGCCTTATCTCTGTGTGTGTGTGTGTGTGTGTCTCCCCCCAGCTGAGTACCTGTTTGACATCCCTGATAAAGAGCGAGAAGGAGGCGGAGGTGAGGAGAGCAGCCGTCCATGTGATCACCTTGCTGCTTAGGGGCCTGAGTCACAAAACCACCCAGGTATGGAACCACACACACACACGCATGCAGACACACACAGGCACACTCGCACAGATACCCACACACACATGCATGCAGACACAGGCACACTCGCACAGATACCCACACACACATGCATGCAGACACAGGCACACTCGCACAGATACCCACACACACATGCATGCAGACACACACAGGCACACTCGCACAGATACCCACACACACACACATGCATGCAGACACAGGCACACTCGCACAGATACCCACACACACACACATGCATGCATGCAGACACAGGCACACTCGCACAGATACCCACACACGTATGCATGCAGACGCATGCGCAGGCATACACACACACACACACATGCATGCAGACGCATGCGCAGGCATACACACACACACATGCATGCAGACGCATGCGCAGGCATACACACACATGCATGCAGACACATGCGCAGGCATACACACACACACACATGCATGCAGACGCATGCGCAGGCACACACACACACATGCATGCAGACGCATGCGCAGGCACACACACACACATGCATGCAGACGCATGCGCAGGCACACACACACACATGCATGCAGACGCATGCGCAGGCACACACACACATGACCCAACCACACACTTTGTGTGTGTGTGTGTGCTCAGTGTTATTGTACAAACAGGGCCAAGAAGCCTATAGTTCAGGTAGACCATAGAAGACATTCCCCACGTCGCCATGGCGTCGTAGTGTACACACGCTTTTCAGGAAACCAATCGGTTGACAGGATGAAATACAAGTGAGAGGAAGAGCAGAGGAATGCCTCGGTAGTGGTGCCAGAAGCTGTTTCCAGCCTGGCTGTGTGGATAGCAGCCTGGCTGTGTGGATAGCAGCCTGGCTGTGTGGATAGCAGCCTGGCTGTGTGGATAGCAGCCTGGCTGTGTGGATAGCAGCCTGGCTGTGTGGATAGCAGCCTGGCTGTGTGGATAGCAGCCTGGCTGTGTGGATAGCAGCCTGGCTGTGTGGATAGCAGCCCGGATGGGAAGGGCCTCTCGGTTCCTAGAGCTCCAGCCTGTTGTTTGACACGGCCGGGCCTGTAATCTGGTCCGGTTTTCCCTCCCTCGCCGTCTCTGTGATAACAGGGCCATCGGCAGGAAGGAAGGCCCGGCCCTCGCATCCTGTCTCAGACGCGAGGGCGGGCCGTAGATCAGCCTCGGCGCGGCCTGCCACGTTAAGGGTGACCATGGGAAGGGTTCTTCACAGCTCAGTGGGTGTTACTGTTCCCGTCTGAACCCGGCCTGGGAAACGGGCTGTCGCGTTCAGGCCTAGCTAGAAGGGGAGGGGGTCAGGTCTGTGTAGGTAAGGTGTGTCTGTGTGTGTGGGGGTCTGTTTAGGTGAGGGGGGGGGCAGGTCTGTCCAGGTGAGAGAGAGGGGGGGTGGCAAGTCTCTCCAGGTGAGGAGGCCAGGTCTGTCCAGGTGAACGGGCCTGTCATTAGGGCCCTGGCTTTCAGCTGGCGAGCTGGTATAATGACACAGCAGAGTTGAGGAGAGTCTGACAGGGCAAGCCGGGCCTGACCCCACACCTGAGGACAGGAGGACCAGACCTCTCTCTCCTCCTCTCGCCCTCTGATCTGGTCCCCTGCACCCCCACGCCTCCCTCTCTCCCCAGGTCCTGAGTGAGGTTCTGCTGGACCTGTACCGGGCTCTGAAGTGGGCGGTGCGGTCTGACCGCGACCCCGTCACGGTGCTCCACGCCCAGCTGGCCCTGGAGGAGCTCGATGACATCATGAAGACGTACCTCTTCCCCCGGCAGAAACTGGAGAAGAAGATTGTGGTCTTGCCCTGAGAACAGCTGGCCTGGACACAGAGGGACTAACATCAGTCACCTCCATAATGACACAGGCCGAGCTTGTGTAGACACATATCTTCACCTTTTCTGCGTGAACCCAAACCTCAAGGCTTTTGATCATGAATTCAGTTAATCCACCACCTGCACAGCAGAAAATAAACTATTTTGAAACTAAATGTGTTTATTTTTATTGTGAATCCAGACAGAAATCCCTAGAGAATCCTACTACACACACACACACACACACACACTTTCCAGGTCATCTGTATCCCAAACCCAGACAGTGGTTGCAACTACACATTAAGAAGAGTGGTTAGGGTGAAAACTAGAATGTAAGGTTCGAGGGAGAGGAGAATAGAAGCTGGGAAGAACAGTGGACAAGAGGGGATCAAGGATGCTGGGAAGAACAGTGGACAAGAGGGGATCAAGGATGCTGGGATAGAAGTTAAGATGGGAACTGGGAATGAGGGTAGGACATATAAATGTTGTGTAGAAGGATGGACTGTGACGAACATTCCATCTTTTGTCCTGGTTTTCCCCTGGAGGTGAGGGGTTAGGCCCTGAGCTCCATGTTAACTGTGAGAGGCATGACTCGACACACATCACCCCCCTCCCCTTTTCTCGTTTGAGAAGATGACCAAGTCAACAGTGTGTATTTCATCCGTGTTTGCACATATGTGGACTGTTCTTCTCAGGAGGTGTTCCTGTCGTGACACGTTCCTGGCACATCTCCTTGGCAGATGTTGGTCTCACCGAACTCTCCTTCCACTAGATTCCACATGTGTTTACCTACAAACATTCTCCCCTGGGCACTTTAAATTCAGTGCCAGGCCAGACTAAGAATGACAATGGTGTTAGTTTGCTTCAACTAATACCTGCTCCTGAGTTCTGAGAACTGTCTGCTTGCCCGGCTATCAATTCTATACTTCCAAATATAATCATTAATCAAAGATATTCCCACAGGTCAGTTTTATGAGAAGGTTTTATTAAGTCTTATAACTCTATCCACCCAGAAAAAAAGCTTTTAAAATGTTCACAATTTATGTGACAAGTGTATGGGTTTGCCTAATAAACATATTTGACATATTTAACATAAACATATGAGCAATCCAGAAAAAAGAAATGCAAAAAAGGTCCCCTTTCAAATGTGTTTGGGTGTGTAGCAAAGCATCTCTCTTTTTCAGTTCTGAAACTGCCTCTATTAAAATGACAGCATCCTGACAGCAGTTTAACGGTCAAGTAACGCAGTAGGACATGTGACCTTTGTTTCTGCAGGACTGGTGTCTCACCATGCAAACAAGGACATCCCTCCCGAAGAGATAATAGGATAGTCTCTCCATATCTTTCTCTCTGTCACACACACATACACACACACCACAGCCATACAGAGAGCCATTACACTAATTACTGCTCGGCCAAGTGGCACAGTGAGCAGTAAAGAGAAAAAGATGGAGAGGGTGTTGGTGTGTGTGTGTATGTGTGTGTGTGTGTGTGTGAGAAAGGAAATAATAGAAAGTGTGTGTGTGTAAAATGAACCAGATCAGAGAGCGAGAAGGCATGTTTGATCGAGGCTATTGTCGAAGACACACTTGCAGAGCCATCGACATAGTTTATAGGGATGCCTGGCCAACTGAAGGATCGCCCGCGTTTGATTGCAGAGTGGCTATTGATTATGTCAGAGGCTTGCTGCAGTTTCTCTCAATCCTTCTGCCTGGCAGAGGGGGACCTGCAGACTGTCGGCAGTGCAAATGAGAAGAGGAGGAGGAGAGGAAGGGGTGTAGATAAATAAGCAAGCCCATAAAGGATGCTTTGAGGCAGGCAGAGTGGAGAGGGCGTCTGGTGGAACAGTCCTGGGTCTTGTTGGAGGCTGGCTGCACTGCAGAACGCAGTGGAGCACTTGCAGAGGGAAGGGAGGGGGGTTAGAGGACAGGAGAGGAACGGAGCGGGGTATGAAGGGGAGAGGAGGAGGGAGAAAGAGAGAGAGAGAGAGAGAAAGGCAGCGTCAGAGTGGGCTGCATGTGCCCAGCGCCGGGACAAAGTGACGGAGGAAGAGAGGAAGAGGAGCAGAGAGAAGGGATTTAGGCTGCGCAGCACTGGGACTCAAGAGGAGGTACTACTGCAGCAGTGGAGGAGAGAGAGAGAGAGAGAGAGAGAGAGAGAGAGAGAGAGAGAGAGAGAGAGATGGGGGGGAAGTTGTAGTTCAAGAGAAGAGAGCATGAACAAAAGAGGAGAAAAGAGCGAGGGACAGCGAGTGTGAGTGACGGAAAGAGGAGAGAGAGGCAGAGAGACACAGAGAGCAGGTGGCCGCAGACACCTCCGTCCTCCTGCCCATCACTCAGGGTTCCAAGCCCAGCGGAGAGAGCCTGGAGCAGGCATGGACTCCCCTGCTGAGGGGCCCTGTCCAAACAGCACCAGAACTAGCTCCAGATCCTCTTTTGCTTCCCGCCACAGGTTTCTTTGCTTCAACTCTTCTACTGCAGGTTGAGCTGCCTACCTGTGCTGTACTGTACTACATTGTGCTGTACTGTACTCTGTTCTGCTCTACTATACTCTGATTTCCTGTACTGCACTGTAGTAAACTGTACTGTAATCTGCTCTACTGGCTAGCTGTGCTCAGCTGTACTGTACTGTACTCTGATCTACTGTACTCCACACTGTGTGAGTGGCCTACATGCCCTGGGTCAGCCCTGGGAGACAGAGTGAGAGGATAGGGTAATAGGGTAACAGAGAAGAAGAGAGTGGAGAGTGTAAAAGGGGAGTGCAGAAGAGGACTGAGGGGGGGGGAGAGTAAAGAGAGGGAGGGGCAGGGAACTGAGGAAGAGAGGGAGGAGAGAGGGAGGAGGAGGTCGAGCTGTATTTTGGATGAGGGATCTCCTGAATTCAGCGGGATAAAGATGTAGTGTGAGGGAAGCGGAACAAGAGGAGAGCTGTGCTGAGGAGAGACCTGGGGTCCGACGCCGAAACAGCCACACACGCCGGAGAGGGGGAGAGACGGAGAGGGGGAGAGGGGGAGAGCTGCCGGTGGACTCCAGAGAGGGAGAAGAAGCCAGGAGGTCCACTGGTTCATGAAGGTAGGAACAACAAGCTGTGTTTTAAACTGTTACAGTTAGTAATAATTTACTTAAATAGAGAGAGAGACAGAGAGACAGTCAGAAAGAGAGAGAGAGAGAGAGATTCAGAGAGAGAGAGAGAGAGAGAGAGAGAGAGAGAGTCAGAGAGTCAGAGAGAGAGAGAGAGAGAGAGAGAGAGAGAGAGAGAGAGAGAGAGAGAGAGAGAGAGAGAGAGAGAGAGTGTGAATGTGTGGTACATGAGGTGTAGCAATCCAGTTTCCTCTCTGAAACAGTGCCTCAGTGTGCTTATGTACAGTATATATATATATGTGTGTGTGTGTGTGTGTGTGTGGTAACAGGGTAGCAGGTAGGGAGCAGACCGGTATACAATCAGTTCTTTATATTCAGGTGTTACCATGTGACTTTCGTACGTGAGTTAATGAGATGGACACTATGAACACTAACCCTGAATATTTTGAGCTTATATGTGTGTTTCATTTCGGGTGTTTGTAGTCTGTGTGTGTGTGTGTCAGACAGGTAGACAGGCAAATAGACAGACAGGCAGACAGGTAGACAGGCAAATAGACAGACAGACAGGCAGACAGACAGACAGGCAAATAGACAAACAGACAGGCAGACAGGCAGTTAGGCATGCAGGCAGGCAGGCAATAACGCCTCAGAATTCCGTTTGAGGAGCTTGGTGACGTCTCCAAGGAAAACGCTGTCTGACTTTCCATGGCGTCAGCGTACTGGCTCCGCTCTGTGTCTGGTGACTGTTAAAACAGGGTGGGTGAGGGGGGGGGGGGGGGGGGGGGGGAGGCCAGGCCATGCCAGTTTGGGCAACAATCATTTTCTAGCCTTTCTCTTTGTATGACGGTATCGATGGGAGAGTACCTCTGTGTCTGAAAGAGCTGAGGGCGCCCCCTGGTGGATGCCGGTGGGAAGTTTACAATAGACGTGTCATAGTGCATGGGCCTTGTTTACCTAGCGCAGATCCGAGATCTGATTTCATACCCCGTCCGATCCTCTCCTCCTGTCCTACGTGACAGTGCCGCGATGCTGCCGCTGGGTCACAGGTGAGTGCCCTCCTGGTTGTTCAGAGTCTCCTGGTCGTTCAGTGCAGAACTCAAGCGCTGCTTTAACTCTGTGGCTGTAGAACTGTGACTCCTGACTCGGCTGTGACTCACATCACCGAGTGTGTGGGAGGCGATCGATGCAGAGCGCAGAAAGGATTGATTCGAGTTTAGGGGCCAGAGAGCAGGAAACTGCACTCCTCCTCTCTCACTCCTTCACCTGGTCTCCTGGTCGTTCTCCCTTCCTGGTGTCTTCCTTTCCTCCCTCCCTCCCTCCCTCCTCTCTCACTCCTTCACCTGGTCTCCTGGTCGTTCTCCCTTCCTGGTATCTTCCTTTCCTCCCTCCCTCCCTCCTCTCTCACTCCTTCACCTGGTCTCCTGGTCGTTCTCCCTTCCTGGTGTCTTCCTTTCCTCCCTCCCTCCTCTCTTTGGTGTCTCATTCCTCTTTCCCCCCCTCCCTCTCCTTTCCCCCCCTCCCTCTCCTTTCCTCTCCTGCCTCAGTGAAAATGTCCCACCGCCAAAATGTTCATTCATTCAGTTTGCTCCTACCTCCTCCCCTTCTCCTCCCCTCCTCCTCTCCACAAACCACAGTCCATTCAGTCAAGGGGGCAGGCAGGCAGGCAGGCAGGCAGCAGGACACCTGGGAATACCTTACCTGACAACCCCTGGTGAACTAGCTAACTATGAGCCATGCAGGAATACTGACAGGGAATCATTTGAGATGAAGATCTTTTCAGCTGGAAGTATGCAGGACCAGTGGACTTTGGATAGCAGGACAGAGCAGCTGTGATACTGGACCCAACCAGGAGCTAGCAGGGCTGGGTAGAAGGTGATGATCAGGACATGATTGAGGCGATAGACAGATCCACGGACACAGTGAGTATTGGATCCATGCAGAGAGACCCCTGGGGGTTCACCAATGACCCTCTGACAGGGCTGATGGGTCACAGTTGGTGTGTTTTGCTATGCGTTGTAATCAAACCTTTCTGAAATGATTTAGTTTATAGACTGGTATGAGGGTGCACTGAAGAACATGGTGCATCGGTGAGACAGTTATCACCATGAAAACATAGTCAGGTGGACATAGATTTTCCTTTCTTCCTTTTTTTCTTTTGTAGTGTATTTCACCCTCTGGGTGACACCGCCCGCCCCACCCCCACACCACCTCTCAGCCAATCAGGGTCAAAGAGCCTGTCAGTGGCTGCCTCCTCTGATCTTCTATCTGCCCCTGGGGCTATTAGGGAATGCTGGTCTTCTTTCTCCCCCCTGCCCCTCCTTACTACCCCCCACGGACCAGAGACTGGTGCCCCGCACCCCCTCCCTGGAGGGGTCTAGGAAATACTGGATTCACCTGAACCCATATAAAACAATGGAGAGGTTCTTTCAGAGAGATCACAATGCCTGGACTTGGTATGGGGCTGGGTCTGGACCCGGTCAGAGGTCTGGGTCTGGATCCATGTTTGGACGTGGGCGTGGGTGTGGGTCTAGGCCTGGATTTGGACTGGGCCTGGGACTGGGCCTGGGTCTGGGTCTGGGTCTGGGTCTGGGTCTGGGTCTGGGTCTGGGTCTAGGCCTGGACTGGGTCTGGGTCTGGGTCTGGGTCTGGGTCTGGGTCTGGGTCTGGGTCTAGGCCTGGACTGGGTCTGGGTCTGGGTCTGGGTCTGGGTCTGGGTCTGGGTCTGGGACTGGGTCTAGGCCTGGACTGGGTCTGGGTCTGGGTCTGGGTCTGGGTCTGGGTCTGGGTCTGGGACTGGGTCTGGGTCTGGGGTTCTGAAAGAAGCCTCTGCTCAGGGAGGCCCCAGAGAGGTAATAACAGAGATGAAAGAGGAGGATTGTTCTGCTTCCTGGTCACTCCTGAGAGCTGGGCAAGCCCCTGAACAGCCACTAATGAGACCTATTAACCTGGAGAGGAAAATGGAGGGAGGAACAGAGGGGTTTATGGAGGGCAGAATGGAGGAAGATGAGGGACTGGGTAAACAGGTCATGGAAAATGAACGGGAATTTAGACGGGAAATTGCAGTCAGGAAGTCATTGAGCTGGGACACGCCCTCTCTGGTTTAGGGTCCCAGAGGGAAGTAGGGAAAGATTCCCAAGATCCTCCTGAGCCACTCACCTGTAAACTCACTTACCCACAGTTTTTCCCAGAGAGAGTGTGTGTGTGTGTGTGCTGTTCATGAAATGGTACGTCTTCCCAGTGCCCATACTTCTCTGTAAACTCCTCTTCTGTCTCCCCCCCCCTCCCCCCCTCCTTCCCAGATGCCCTCTCGCTGCAGGACTGGGCTGAACATCGTCATCACCACCCTCTTTGCGGCGGTGGTCCTCTTCGGCATCCTGCTGGCCTACGTGACGGGCTACCAGTTCATCCACACCGAGCAGCACCACCTCTCCTTCGGCCTGTACGGCGCCATCCTCGCCCTCCACCTGCTCCTCCAGAGCCTGTTCGCCTTCCTGGAGCACCGGCGCATGCGCAGTCCCTCGCGCCCGCAGCACCTGCGGCGCTCCGTGGCGCTCTGCATCGCCGCCTACCAGGAGGACCCCGACTACCTGCGCAAGTGCCTGCGCAGCGTGCGCCGCATCTCCTTCCCCGGCCTCCGGGTGGTGCTGGTCGTCGACGGCAACCGGCCGGAGGACCGCTACATGATGGACATCTTCCAGGAAGTGATGGGCGGCGCCGATCAGGCGGGCAGCATGGTGTGGAAAGGGAATTACCATAGCGACGGGGGCGGCGGCGGCGGCGTCGGGGGGAGAGGGGGGCGAGGGAGCACGGTGCACATGGAGGAGGCGGCCAGGGTGGCGAGGCTGGTGAGGCGGTGTCGGCACACCTGTATCATGCAGGAGTGGGGGGGGAAGAGGGAGGTCATGTACACAGCCTTCAAAGCCCTGGGGGACACTGTGGACTACGTGCAGGTGAGACCCTCCTCCAGGACTGCTCACACCTCAAGACACACAGCCTGCATTTACATGGATTCATTTAGCATTAGACGCTTTCATCCAAAGCATTGTACAATAAGTGCATGTTCAGTGCACAGTTCTAACAGAAACATTGGTTAGTGCCAAGGAATGTTTGTATTTTACAAAATACCTTGCATCATCTGAACTACCATTTTGAATATTGCATTAACATATAGAATCCAAATGAATATACATTGTCTCTGTGATTGTTCGTTTTTAGTCTCAAGAGGTAACCTTATGCAAATATTGACTGTATTATTCAGTGGACTTTATTGGAAGTCTGCCAAGGTTGATGGGTTCTAAATGTTTGAATCTGAAATTATGCTGATGCTGCTGAAGTTGATGAAGTGCCCCTCTGGTGTTCTCAGGGTTATGGTGTGTCTGGGTCTCCCTCAGGTCTCTCTCAGGGTCTCCTTGGGTCTCCCTCAGGTCTCCCTCAGGGTCTCCTTGGGTCTCCCTCAGGTCTCCCTCAGGGTCTCCTTGGGTCTCCCTCAGGTCTCCCTCAGGGTCTCCTTGAGTCTCCCTCAGGTCTCCCTCAGGGTCTCCTTGGGTCTCCCTCAGGTCTCCCTCAGGGTCTCCTTGAGTCTCCCTCAGGTCTCCCTCAGGGTCTCCTTGAGTCTCCCTCAGGTCTCCCTCAGGGTCTCCTTGAGTCTCCCTCAGGTCTCCCTCAGGGTCTCCTTGAGTCTCCCTCAGGTCTCCCTCAGGGTCTCCTTGAGTCTCCCTCAGGTCTCCCTCAGGGTCTCCTTGAGTCTCCCTCAGGTCTCCCTCAGGGTCTCCTTGAGTCTCCCTCAGGTCTCCCTCAGGGTCTCCTTGGGTCTCCCTCAGGTCTCTGGCCTGCTCGATCTTTCAGATATTTCTGGGCAGTAGTCTCCACTGGCACAAGGCCTTAAATCGACACACAGAAAGAGAGAGAGAGAAGTCCATCATTTCAATCAGGGAAGTGGACCGAATTCACCTTCAGTGACTTTATATCCGTAGACCAGTAGCCAGGCAGCTGCTCTGTGTCCTTGCTGTCCTTGATGTTTTTGCTGAACGGTGTCAAAAATCCCTCATGAAAGACCTAAAGACCCTTTGGATTCCCTTGTTGTAGCTCGGTCTTTGCACTCCTGGCACGGTTCTGTTGACTCGGCTGCACTATTTAAAGAAAAACAAGGTCATTCAAAGTGTCAGTGGACCCAGACCTGTGTCCTCGCTCTGCCCTCTCCCCAGGCCTCTGCGGGGTCAAGGTTCAGGGGTCATCTAGCTGAACCCGTCCCCCTCTGTATTATTATGGAACACCTGTGGGCCTCCTATCCATCCATCCATCCGTCCTGCTGTCCATCTGTCTGCAGGCTCTCATTACCTCCAGAGGGAGCAGGGCAGGGTCCTAACAAGCCCCAGAGGCCCTGGCAGCAGCTGTGCTCATCTCGTCTCTGCAACCAACCACAAATGTATCAGTGCTGAAATCTTCCCACTTGTGTGCGTGTGTGTCTGTGTGTGCGTGGGTGGGTGCGTGCTGCGCAGGTGTGCGACTCGGACACGGTTCTGGACCCAGCCTGTACCATCGAGATGCTGAAGGTTTTGGAAGAGGACCCCCTAGTGGGCGGAGTTGGCGGAGACGTGCAGGTGAGAGATCTCTTTGCTCCACGCACGAATGAGGATGAGACACAGAACAATCCTTGATCAATAACAGCTCAATACCTCCTCTCCCTCCCCTTCCCTCTACTCTCCAATCCTCTCCTCTCTCTGCCACCCCCGGTCTCCTTAGATCCTAAACAAGTATGACTCGTGGATCTCCTTCCTCAGCAGTGTGCGCTACTGGATGGCCTTCAACGTGGAGAGGGCCTGCCAGTCCTACTTCGGCTGTGTGCAGTGCATCAGCGGCCCGCTGGGCATGTACCGCAACGCCCTGCTGCAACGCTTCCTGGAGCCCTGGTACCACCAGACCTTCCTGGGCAGCAGGTGCAGCTTCGGGGACGACCGCCACCTCACCAACCGGGTCCTCAGCTTCGGCTTCAAGACCAAGTTCACGGCGCGCTCGCAGTGCCAGACGGAGACGCCCACGCGTTACCTGCGCTGGCTCAACCAGCAGACGCGCTGGAGCAAGTCCTACTTCCGGGAGTGGCTGTACAACGCGCTGTGGTTCCACAAGCACAGCCTGTGGATGACCTACGAGTCGGTGGTGACGGGCTTCTTCCCGTTCTTCCTGGTCGCCACGGTGATCCACCTGTTCTACCGCGGGCGCCTGTGGAACATCCTGCTGTTCCTGCTGACGGTGCAGCTGGTGGGTATGGTGAAGGCCACCTACGCCTGCTTCCTGAGGGGCAGCCTGGTCATGATCTTCATGTCGCTCTACTCCCTGCTCTACATGTCCAGCCTGCTGCCGGCCAAGATCTTCGCCCTGCTCACCATCAACAAGGCCGGCTGGGGCACCTCGGGCCGCAGGAAGATCGTGGTGAACTTCATCGGGGCGGTGCCCGTCACGATGTGGGCGCTGGTGCTGCTGGGGGGCGTGGCCTACACCATCTACTGTGAGACGCAGGAGCCCTTCAGCGAGACGGAGAAGGCCTTGCTGATCGCGGGCGCCGTCCTGTACGCCTGCTATTGGGTCATCCTGTTGGTGCTTTACCTGGCCATTGTGGCCAAGCGCTGCAACAAGAGGGAGGAACAGTACCACCTGCCCTACGCAGAGGCATAGACATACCCTGGAACGCTCACTGGAGATTCTAGAACATTCACCGGTGAAATATTGTGTAGCCTGAACCGATGCTTCTAGAACTTTCACTGAACAGCCACCTTTGGAACATTTGAGGTTGGCCGAAAAAAACCCAGCTCCAGGTGTAGTACCTGGTCCAGCGTCCAGGCCCAGACTCAGGTCTGGTTTTCTTTATTGGTGCTTGGTATTCACATGTACTGTAGTGTGCATTCACTGGAGCCCTCGCTGTCTACACCTGGTGCCACAATCATCTAGTGTTGTATTTTTCCAATCTCTACTGACTGACAGACAATCGGACATTTCTACCAGTGGATAAACACTGTGTTGGTGCTGTGGACCGGTATCCCAGTTAACAATTCCCGGGATATATCCTAATCCACACCAGGGAATATCCTGATCTACTTCAGGTGATTCCAAATAGCCTTGAAGGACAAGTAGCTAAGTCAGGAGTGGGTCTATATTTATAAATAGAATGGCAAAGTGAGTTGGGTATTTTATTGTCAAGGTGCCAAATGAACTCTTTATGGTATGATTTTGATAGCATACATACATACTCTGCTCCCATGGACAATGACCAAAGAGCACCTATAGTAGACTGAAACAGGCATACTGGACAACAGTACTGCGTTCATCACAGCTCATTTGGTAAAGACAACAGGCCTCACACCTTGCTCCTCATGTTTGGGAAGAAGAAGACTGTTATGAGAGAGAACAATCCAGGGTGGACTGTGGGTGCCATGTCTACACTACTGTGACACATGCTTTCTGTTTGTGGAAAGTTGTGGAAGTTTCCACTCTTGTGCTATTTAAGTAGTTGTGTGTACATTATTTTATTCTATTCAACTGCTTGCGGAACTGGAAACTTGAAAGTGCAAATAAGACACATATAGGTAGTTTATTTACAGATGTAAACCGCATCGCTTCAGATTTCAGTACCCTGCTGTAGATTTCAACCTTGTACCACATCAAATATATACTTTCAACTACAGTTGAAAGGCCAGATTTTTAAAAGTTATGTCATTTTGCCAGGAAGTAAATTCAATAGATTTATTGGATTGGATTTAGCCTTGTTGTTACATATGTCTGTGTGTGTTCAGGGCCTGGACATTATATGGAGAGAGGAAGTGATTAACTATGTGTCTGAATGAATTACTCCTTTCAGACATCAAGAAAGAAAAAAATTGTTTTATGGTTACATCTCTGTTGCCAAAAGGGAAACGCCCTCTCTAAATATGCAGACACACATACAAACCTCAACCACTTTGGCCATTTTTCAGAAGCCATCCCAGCACGCAGGGACAGTGAGCCCAGTGTTCCTGTTTCAGCATGGAGGCCTCCACCCTCCATCCTTCTCCTAGGGGAGAGCGTCTTGGGTGATCCTGTTGACGAACTCAGTCACAGAAGTTCTGTAAATACTCTTTACTCAGTGCAGCTTGTCTCATGTCACAATGTCAACTGATATGTATCAGTCAGCTAGATCTAGTCAGTGTGTGTGTGTGTGTGTGTGTTTGAGACCTACAGTGAGACATGACATGCCTCGTAGAGGCATCAGCATCTTCTCAACATGCCTCCCTTCATGGCAGCTGGACACACTGGTGACTTTGCACAAAAACACAACTCTTCTATCTTAAAATAGTTCGAAGTGGAATATCGGTGAACAAGGTTTCTCCCGAAACGTAGAGCGGTCCCGGATCAATATCCCCATTCTTCACGCTCTTTTATGAGCTGCTGAACACGTTGGAGCCAAACCACCAAACCAGCAGAGCTGTGGCAGCTCAGCCTCTCCCTACACTAAAGATCTGCCTGAAGATATCGACAGTATATCGACATTAATCGACAGGTCTTCAGTTTGTGTATTGTACATAAAGATGTACAGGAAAGAAAAAAACAGGAAAGACAGCACATCCTTGTATAAAAAACAAAATGTATGCTCCATGTTTTGGAAGCTATTTGTGTTTTTGTTCTGGCATGGATGGAGATGGATGTGTAAGAAAATAGTTGGGAACTAATGACTGATGAGTCGTGAGCTGTTTACGGGCAGTGATGTTACTGTCAGTTCATCTAAGCTAGTTGGGCTGTCTCCTTTTCAGTCGATGGTATGAGAGGTGTCTCAAACCAGTACACAGCAGAAATTATACTTCAAATACAGTAGATGTAGATATGACACACATCTTAGACCTTAAGTCATTTTGTCAACAGTTAATATTTCTGATACAGTAGTATGGTACAAAGAACTCCCAGATATTTTCAACAGCATATGATCATAGGATCAACTTTAATTTATTAGTATAAAAAGATAATAGTATTCTATGACCATTCATGTATATACTGTATTTTAATATACAAGACAAACTATGTTTGTGGGGGAGGGTTTGTATCTCAACTTCAAACAAACAGTTTATTTTCTGACGTACATCTGGAAATCTTTGTTTTATTTGAATAAAAAAATATTCTTAGTTGATTGTTGTGGTGTCATGTGTTCCTGACCTGAACATATCTCATGTAGTACATAATGCCAGATCCAACCATTTAATTGACAAGTGCATACAACTGACTGCCAGAACTAACAAACTACCACCAAATCTATAAATCTATAATCTATAGATTTATAGATCTATAATCTATAAGGCGCTATAAAACAACCTTTGTCCATTGCTGACTCAGGCAGTCAGCCAAGTGCCGTTACACCTTCTTGGGCACATTAGTGATAATAGGTTTGGGGCGTGTCTTAAAGATGAGCTTCCTCTTGATGAGGGCGGAGACAGAGTAGGAGGTAGGGCCTTGTGGAACGTCAGTCTCCATGGGAACCTGGTCGCTGCCGTGCCCCGAGTGTTTCACGAGGACGGCAAGTGGCTTCTCCAGCTTCACCACCTTGCCGTACAGGATGTGATGTCCCACGATAAGCACGGGCACTCCCTGGCATGGAGGGCAGAGTAGGGAAGAAGACAGGTTGGCATGAGGAGGCAGAAAATATCCCAAACCAGCCAAACAAACAGCAGATTGATAGAAGGGTTTCCCCCCCATAGGTCACACATAGATAAAGCATTCTATCCATGTAATGAAGTAGGAGATGCTCCACCAGGCCTCTGTTTCCTACCTCCTTGGTGTACACTAGGTCTCCCATGACGTTCCCAGCCAGCCCATCGTTCCCCCTGGATATCACCTCCCCCTGCAGTTCCACCAGGATCCACTCTTTCAGGCCGCTGCCGCTCACACTGCGCCAACACACACGGAGAATCGGAGACTTTAGGTTTGTTTGGAATACTCCAAATAGGCGTAATAGTGGTTAAAAGTGTAAGTCAGTACATGGTGCGTATTATACCATCGTCAACTCGACAACATTCCTGCAGTCGGGCTTACCTTGAGACAATTATTTGGACCATTGTATTGCTGTCAGATGAAAATGCTGTACCGGCGTGACTTATGAATGACAGACGAAACTCGGCACTTAGTTTGAACTTGCTTATTTTTCCATTGCTGTTCCTACATGTAGTAATTTAACTAGCTAGTAATGTGTAAATTAATTACTGTATAGGTCTACTTGTTCCGCAGGGAGTTTGCAACGAGCCTTCCACACTGAACCTATTCATTTTTCTCCCGCCAGCAAATTGTCAAACCACCGACTTCCGACTTCTGGCTGTCGTTCCAATTTCGTGTCCGGTTCAAAGGTATCCAACAGTGCCGTGAAACAAACCTCTGTAGCATTTCCGGTTTTGTGAATTTGTCTTCAGAATAAGAGCTGACGTTGAACGTACGAAGTTGGTGGCGCAATTCACTCAATGTTTGGATTTTAGATAGCATCTGCTAATTGTGCAAAATGAAATGAATATAATTTATTTCATGAGTCATCATGGTTTATTTGAATATTCAGTAAAGTAATATCAATTGAAACTAGGTTAAAGAGTGTTTGTTAATATGCTGTGTTAGTTAGCTATGATTAAAATGGCTTATCAGTTTGGTTATTTGTACTAACAAGCTGTAAAATAAGTAACTGAGCATATCTAAAATTCACACAACATTAAAAGCAACAAGATTGTCAGAACACCCATACCATACTTGGCACACTCACAAGAAGTAATATATGAAATGTCACTCACCAGACTACCTTAAATTGTTACTGTCTCATTTTTCACAAGTCAAAAAATGAAGAAAAAAAATTGTTGGTTGATAATGCGTCAAAAGACATTTGCTCGTTGATAGCTTCCCAAGTTCTTTTAGTAGCCCCCGTATTGAAGAAAGTTTCTTTTCAATGTTCAAACAATAATATATAGCCTATATATATTTGGTGACCTTTTATTTTGAATTTTTGCAAGAAATCAACCGGAAATAAGGTTCGTATTCTGTCTGACTTCACCCTGCTGTGTCCAACGTGGTTCAAGCAGTAACTCTCAACGTGTGGACCTCTTGGCTATGAAAGTAAGAGGAAAGCAAAGAATAGGCGATACGAGTATTACTAAACGGTTGGTGAGTGTATTGCAAATGAGTAAGCTTACTTGTCAATGTCAGTTAATGTTTTAGCCTGCTGCTGTCGCTTTCAAGCTTGTAATGATTTTCAATAGCTAACCGAGCAAGGCAAGCTAATACGTTAGCTTCGCAATGTTTCTGAGAGCGATGCTGTAGATCATACGTAGTGTTATCCTAGTTCTTGCGTTGAAATGGTAGATGTTAAAATGAACTACTCCGAAGTAGAAATGTTATCTAACCGCTTACTAGCACTGGCAATCTAACCTAAAAGTTGCCACGCCTGCACTGTAAGGTATATTAATGGTCCCATTTGAACTAGTTCTTAAATATTCCATAGAGACTAGACCATGGGCGAGTTTAAAGTGCACCGGGTCCGGTTTTTCGACTATATGCCCTCTGCCATCCGAGCCCTAGCCTTCAATCCCCGCACGGAAAAGCTTGCCTTGGTACGAGCGGATGCAAGCGTGGAGATCTTCAACTTCAGAGACAACTATTTCCAGGAGAATGTAAGAACTGGAGAATACCTGCTTATTAATACTTTGAGTATTAAAGTGAGCCCTAGTCATCTAGTTGAAATCAAGCAGCCCTGTCTAACCTAGGCTAACCCAAGAGGGGAAAGAGAACCATGTCAACATCATGTCAACATCATGTACCTCCACAGTGTAGATGTTGACATGAATCTGTATTTCCTCAGGTGATCCCGGGAAGGGACTTGCGATCCACCGAAGCCCTGTGCTGGGTCGGAGAGCGTCTGTTCAGTGCCGGCTTGAACGGAGAGATCACCGAGTATGATCTGGAGGCCCTCCGGCCCAAGTACAGCCTGGACGCCTACGGAGGCCCTGTCTGGACCCTCACCTGCAACCCCCAGGGGACCCACCTGGCGGTCAGTCAGAGGACACTCACGGGGTGTGGGTGGCTGCAGGCATTGAGATTCGTAAATTGACCTGTGTGTTTGTCGGTCCCTGTCAGGTGGGGTGCGAGGACGGGACAGTGAAGCTGTTTGAGGTTTTGGAGGACAGAGTTCAGTTTGAACGCCACCTGGAGAGACAGAAAGGTGAGCTGAATGGAAAGCTGTTTGTTACCCGGGGTTACCCTGGTTGATCTGAGACACGGCTGAATCCGGCCCTCGGGGAAACACTGCTCTGGCTTCTCTCAGTGCAACCTGCTGTTTATAGCTGTCAGCCTGTCTGTGTTTATTCATGCACGTGTGTGTTTCAGGTCGTATTATTTCTCTGGCCTGGCACCCCTCTGGCACGCAGATCGCAGCTGGAATGATGGACATGATAAGAGTGTTTGATGTAGCGTCAGGTAAGATGAAGGCAGCTCCGGTGCTGTTTATAAACCTGCTGTCGGATTTGACCCCAGAGCCGTGTGTGGAACAAGACGTTAGACACGGAACATTCATAGAATCCCCTCCGACTTCCCTTCACCTCAGGGTCAGAGGTCGCCCCAGGTGGACGTGGTGGGTTCTGAAAGGTGTCCTCCTCTCCTCCCAGGTCACGGTGTGCAGCGGCTCCTGGTGGACCGCGGCGTGGGCCCCTCCAAGGGCCGGGAGTGCGTGGTGTGGAGCGTGGCCTTCCTGTCGGACCACACCCTGGTGAGCGGAGACTCCGCCGGCAAGCTCCAGGTGTGGGACGGCCACACGGGCACGCTGCTCAAAACGCACCTCATCACCAAGTGGGACGTGCTGGCTCTCTCCGTATCTCAGGTGAGCAGACTTCTGGGTCACGTGGTCAGGGGTTTGGGGGTCAGGCGAAGGGTCGGGCTGGAGGGTCGATCCCATTCCAGTAGTTGCTGTCTCCCCTCCCATCGACACGATTGTAGAAGTGCAAATGTCTTATTTACTTCCTGAAACGACATTCTCATCCCTACTAAACCCCGCCTTCCTGGCTGACGGTTTGATTGACAGGACGAGAGCAGCCTGGTTGCCGGGACGTCGGAGGGCACGGTGGTCCAGTTCCAGTTCCTGGCTCCCTCCTTACAGCAGCAGGCCAAGGAGTGGGTCAGAACCAGGACCTTCAAGAACCACACCCACGACGTGCGGAGCCTGGTGGAGATCGGCACGGCAGTGATCTCTGGAGGTTCGGGACTCGTCTGATCGTTTCTGGGTGTACAGTTCACCCTGTTTCTAACATAGGAAAAGAGATGTAGGCTAGAATTGAATTCATAGGTTAGAACGAAAGGGTCGATATTAATATTTACATTTATTTAATTGAATTCGTAGTGTGTTTTTGTAGACTTTTTGTAAATATAAACCCTAACATGGAACTGTGGGTTGAACACTCAGGTATGGACACACAGCTGGTAGTGCGCCCTCTGCTGGACAAGGTAGAGAAGAACACCCAGGAGTCTGCTCTGCGCAAGATACATTTCCCCCACGTGAGTAGAGGCTGCGTCACCAAATACTGACCATACGGATGACACTGTCGTGTCTGGATGATGCTGACGCTGCTTGATGAGGTGTTTGGCTCATGCCGCTCCCTGCCGCTCACAGAGGAGCCTGGTGTCGTGCGCCCGGAAGGCTGGGCTGCTGCTGTTCCAGTTCCCAGGACACCTGGAGCTCTGGAGGCTGGGGGAGGGCGAGGGCCATGGTGAGCAGACTTCAGCCTGCGCACTCCTTTCACAAGACCACTCGCAGCAAGACTGACTGACTGTGTGTGTGTGTTTAGGAAAGCCAGGAGAGAGCTTAGCAGTGAAGCAGAGACCAGAAAAGCTGCTGCACCTGAAAAGAAAGGTGCGTTCGTTACCACCTGTGTCTGAGACACTGTATCTATATGTGAATAGCATTTGTTATTGTACATGAGAAGGTAAAGGCATATTTTTTTTATAGAATCTCTGTTGAATGACCTTCCCCTACATGGTGCTGGATGGGTTGGAATGTCGAGTTTGAGCTGTGACCTTCGCCCCCCTTCTCCCCAGGGAGAAGACCATGTGTGCTGCAGTACTCTGTCCCCCTGCGGGGGCTGGCTGGCCTACGCCACCGTGTCCAGCGTGCGTCTCTACAGGCTTCAGTACGACAACAACAGCATCGGCGTCACCAAGGTGGGTGGCCGGACGCCCCCCCCCCCCCTCTTTCCTTTCCGTCTGCCCGGCCTCGCTGGAGAGGCGCTCTGTAACCCTGCGCCCTGTCCCCCCACCCCCTCGTCTCCTAGGTTACCAAGCTGCCGAAGGTGCTCCGCTCCGCCAGTCAGCTCTGCTTCTCCTCGGACTCCTCCAGGATGTTTGCGGCCTGCGGCAAGGCGGCCGTGGTGGTGGTGTCTCTGGGCCAGGCGGAGTGCAAGTACGTGCACACCCTCAAGCCCGTCTCAGGTCAGTGGGTCAGTGGGACGGTGGCTTGTGCCGTGGGGGAATGCTGAGGGACTTTGTTGCCGATGGCGCGCACACCCGGACACAGACGCTCAGAGGTTTCTCTGTGCCGTGTGTCCGCAGACTCCGGACAGGCCGTGCGGCTCCTGTGTGCCAGTGAGGACGGTGACTGGCTGGCCTCATCCAGCAGCAACTGTGAGGTCCACATCTACAACCTCCACAAACTAAAGGTAACTGGCGGACCTTCCAAGCCCAGAGAGAGATTTTCCTGTCTCCTATGATCAGTTATCATAAAATCCATCTGCCGCCAAAAAAATAAATAATTGTAATTACACTTTTTTTAAACCTGTTGTTCTGCAGTAAAATGCTCTAAACCACTGAGCTATATCCTCAGTGTCATTGTCGCCGAGCGTCCTCTGACCTTTGACCTCCCTGACCCCTCTAGCTCCACTGCACGTTGCCCGTATACAGCTCCTGTCCCAGCGCCATCGGCATCCACCCTGTCACAAACAACCTGTTCGTAGTGCACGCTGACCAGAAGGTAACAGCCACCACCGGTAGCCCTGACCCTTGACCCTAGACCCTGACCCCCGATGCTAACACCTGTGTTTGTGTGTGTGTGTGTGTGTGTGTGTGTGTAGATGTTTGAGTACTCCATCCATCAGAAGGAGTACACAGTGTGGAGTCGACGGCTGCAGAAGCAGGGTCTCCATCACATCTGGTTCGACCGCGACACGCCCGTCACACACGTGACCTTTAACCCCCGAAACCCCGCCCACGTCATCCTGCAGGACGCGTACATGTTCTGCATCATCGACCAGAGCCTGGTGAGGACTGCGGCTTTGGGTGCACTTGGTTTGACTAACCCCGGGAATAAGAAGCAAACCGGCCCTTTTCAATCTGTTTATTATTTGCAAATGTGAGGCGAATCCAATACGCCTGCTTTTCTTTTCAAATCCATGTTAAGTTATTGACCTAAGTTTGTTGAAGTGAGACACTTCCCCTCTGAAATATAACTCACCCCCTCCTCCAGCCCCTCCCTGACCAGAAGGCGAGGTTCCTCAACCAGCTGACCCTCAGGAGCCTCCCAGAGGAGGAGAGGCTGAAACAGAGCCACGCCTTCAAAATATGCAAGACCTTCCAGGTGAGACCCATCTCTCCCTCTAGGATCCTGTCTGTCTCCCTCTGATTCTGTCTGTCTCCCTCTGATCCCGTCTGTCTCCCTCTGATCCCGTCTGTCTCCCTCTGATCCCGTCTGTCTCCCTCTGATCCCGTCTGTCTCCCTCTGATCCCGTCTGTCTCCCTCTGATCCCGTCTGTCTCCCTCTGATCCCGTCTGTCTCCCTCTGATCCCGTCTGTTTCCCTCTGATCCCGTCTGTCTCCCTCTGATCCCGTCTGTTTCCCTCCGATCCCGTCTGTCTCCCTCTGATCCCGTCTGTCTCCCTCTGATCCCGTCTGTCTCCCTCTGATCCCGTCTGTCTCCCTCTGATCCCGTCTGTCCCTCGTCTGATGTGTCTTCCTGCCTCTGCAGAACCTGCTGGGTATGAGCATGCTGGAGGACCAGTCTGTGGTGGTGGTAGAGCGCCCTCTGGTGGATATCGCAACTCAGCTTCCCCCTCCAGTCAGACAGAAGAAGTTTGCCACATAGGCACACAGAAGAAAAACAATTGTGTGTGGATTGTTATTTTTTATTTTGTCTGTCAACCAAATCTCCCATTGTTATGTAAATACTGTTTTTGCAGTATTAAAGGAATTATTTACTCTTTTCTAGTGTGTTTTAATATACCGTTTTCTGGCATCAGAAGGATAAACTACAGGTAGGCATCTGTGGGACTTGTTTTATAGCCATTGCCATGGTTACATTCTAGGGCCTCATTTTCAGGAAGTAAGCCAAGTCAAAGTCGAAAGTAAATCTGTTTTATTAAGAATACACAAGGTAGTGTCACAGCACCAGTTGGACATGATGCAGATGGCCATATGGAAATTGAGTTCAAACCTCTAGCTTATGATACTTTATGGAGTTGAGGTTGTTGAGCTTATGATCCTGTTGGTAGACAGCTTTGTGAATGAGCACCATGTTAATAAAGCCCTGTACTGCAGTGGATGCAAACTGCACTGGTTCAAGAGAGCCACTGTTTCCCAAGTGTTTATGAATTCTAACAACACACTCACCATAGACAGCCTCTTACATGACCACACAGCCAGGATATACTCTAAAATAGGACAGATTTAATTAGGAGAACAAGGCAGGTGGATATGAAGAATAATACATACTTTCTGCTAGCTGGTGTGCCTGAAGGTGAGATTTCAGCAAACTATTCTGGACATGGTGATTTTAGGGTTTCAAAACACCACATGGTCCCAATATCCTGCTGACCGGTAATCAGTGGGCCTCAATATGATTCAGGAAGTGTGTGGGGGGGGTGGGGTAAATAGCAAGAATGTGTGTTTAGTGACTATAAGTGTGTGTTCATGAGAGGTTTAGGATGTGTGTGTGTGTGTTGGAACACATGTTATTTATTTCCTAGTTTCAAACAGTCCCCTTGGTGTTTTGTCCCATTTTTTCTCTAGCGCTCATTTCCTGCCCTGGAAGAGTATAATTCAAGAGAGAACCAAGTGTTAAGTATGGTACGTTATTCCATAGCCCAGAGTCCACTGTAACCAGGTCAGCTGAGCAGTTCAGGGGGGAGGAGGTAGTGAAGCCAGGAGAGCAAGCTGTAAAACGGGAGAGACAGAGAAGTTAGTCTGTCCTGTTCCCTCTGCCATGAATCCCTGGGCCATATGCTTCTTTAATACAAAATGCCACTGTAAGTATCTGTGTATCTCAACCCACCTCATCCCAGGTGCTTGTGGTGGTGTTTCTCATAGCCTACTGCGTTGTTGGTGCTACTTCCTGTGGGGGCAGGGCAGCCGGAGTCAGGTGGGATCGTAGGAAAACAGACAGGTAGGATTACAGAGCCGGACAAACTGACACATTGAAATGATCATGATCAACAAGTTACTGCATCACAGATACTATTGTGATTAACATTCTCACAGCGGACTTGGTTGTAGGGTCGAAATAAAGAGAACTGTTTACCTTACTTACCCAAGTAATCCTTGTAGTCTTTGAAGTGTTTGTGCCTTAGGCTTCGACCATCTTGGAGGGAGAGAAGGAGGGAGGGAGACATAGAATAAGTCATCAGAGTATTCTTTTATAAAAACTCACTGAATTGAAAGTGAATACAATAGTTCACTGAATGTTTACTGATCGATTGGCAGTGTTATTGTCTGATAGGAAGTTATTCATTTCTAGGTAGTGAAGCTTGACAAGTACATCAACCTGGGCCCAGTGAGAACCCAGTGAGGACCCAGTGAGGACCCAGTGAGAACCCAGTGAGAACCCAGTGAGAACCCAGTGAGGACCCAGTGAGGACATACGGCTCCCCCTCACCAGAGTTGCCTCTCTGCTTGATGCACTGGCCCCGGTTGGGGATGCCTGCTGCAGGGTTGCCCGGGTTGATGATGTGGCACTCGTACCCGGTGGGGCAGTGGAGGGGCTCGTCCCCGTCCTCAGTGGTGCTGCAGGCCTCCGCTGGCAGAAGAGACAGAGGGAGAAGGAGGATTGTGAGTGTGTGTGTGTGCAGTGTGCGCCAATGGTTGTGGAAGGGATGTGTGTGTTTGCATGTGTGTGTGTTCTTACCTTGCAGCACCTCCTCTGGTCCATCCAGCAGCCAGCCGTTCCCCCCCAGCCAGCGTGGTTTGGGCTGAACCAGCCAGTCCAGCACTGACAACACACACATATGGCTTCAAATGGGGTCATATCTAACAGTTCTGTAATTGAGTGCTTACCCCAACGACCACATATCCTCATTATTGACTCAAAAGCATTGACAAGGGCGTGTGTGTGTGACCTAGCCTAACAGGAGGGGGCTGGACAGATCCAGGCGTGTGTGTGTGACCTAGCCTACCATGAGGGTGCTGGACAGACTCCAGGTGTGTGTGTGTGTGTGTGTGACCTAGCCTACCATGAGGGGGCTGGACAGACTCCAGGTGTGTGTGTGTGTGTGTGTGTGTGTGTGTGTGTGTGTGACCTAGCCTACCATGAGGGGGCTGGACAGACTCCAGGTGTGTGTGTGTGTGTGTGTGTGTGTGTGTGTGTGTGTGTGTGACCTAGCCTACCAGGAAGGGGCTGGACAGACTCCAGGTGTGTGTGTGTGTGTGACCTAGCCTACCAGGAAGGGGCTGGACAGACTCCAGGTGTGTGTGTGTGTGTGTGTGTGTGTGTGACCTAGCCTACCAGGAAGGGGCTGGACAGACTCCAGGTGTGTGTGTGTGTGTGACCTAGCCTACCAGGAAGGGGCTGGACAGACTCCAGGTGTGTGTGTGTGTGTGACCTAGCCTACCAGGAAGGGGCTGGACAGACTCCAGGTGTGTGTGTGTGTGACCTAGCCTACCAGGAAGGGGCTGGACAGACTCCAGGTGTGTGTATGTGTGTGTGTGTGTGTGTGTGACCTAGCCTACCATGAAGGGGCTGGACAGACTCCAGTGTGGTGTGTGTGTGTGTGTGTGACCTAGCCTACCCGGAGGGGGCTGGACAGACTCCAGGCAGGCGTAGATGCAGCCGTTGTAGCAGCAGCGTTTGTGACGCTCGCATTCCGAGTCGGAGCGACACCCCGGCACCTCGCACGCCCGCTCCGGAAGCATCTGGGGAGGGGGGGGGCAGCGGTCGTTCTTCTGGTGCTGCGTAGTCTGGGACTGGCTGGGGTACTCATAGTCCTGGGGCGTCAGGTGATGGAAACAGAAAGGCGCGGGGGGGGGGGGGGGGGGGGGGGGGTAATATAGATTAAGATGGTAATAGACATGCAAGCAAACCACATACAGAAAGACAAAGTTAAGTAAAACGTGTTGCTATAAAGGCATCATGTGAGCACTGGCAGGTCCTAAACTGTGTTTAATTAGCGGACGTCTTTTTGTAGGGATCAGGACTGTTCTCACAACTCCCCACATGGCCAACAGAGGGCAGCAACTCACTGCAGCAACTCACTGCAGCGCCGCGGTTTGGATCTGCTGCAGCTCTCATTGCTGAGCAAGCCAACACATGACATTTATTAGCTATTAGCTACCAAACTTGCTTGGTAAAACAGTTTTGACAGTAACAAATTACATATTAACTGCTTCTAGTGTTTGTGCAGCCATTGACCGTCATTTGCTTTCAGACGTGAACAAACAGACACAACCACCCACCCACCCACCCACCCACCCACCCACCCACTCATACCCCTTCCACACCCACACCCACACCCACACCCACACCCACACACACACACACACACACACACACACACACACACACACACACACACACACACACACACAGCCACACACACAGCCACACACACACACACACCCACTCACACCCACCCACACACACACACACACACACCCGCACACGCAGTTCCTGGGGTTCAAGGAAACTCTGTGAGGCAGAATTACCCTATCTGTTATCTATTAATTCGAGAGCTTATAAAACATTTACATAATTACAGTTTCAGCCACAAACGAGCTCTCCTTGGTTCAATGAATTACAACTATTAACTATTACTACTTCTGGCATGAATGCTTGAACTTTGAACTTGTTCCAATACTCTGTAGCTCCACCTACAGTACAGAACAGTCTGGGCAGCAGTATAGTGTCTTCTGTAATTACTTTACGCATTAATTGTTGGTCACTTTGGATAAAAGCAAATCAAATGGCAATATTCAGTAGGGTCCTGGCAACAGTATAGATTCAGTACAGGACAGTACAGGGTCCACCACAGCTACACTCAGTCTCTGCCAGCACAGAATTCCTCCTGCTCAGCTCTACGTGACTGTGGTCTATCAAGACGCTAATGTTACACACACTTTGTCTCTGTCTGGCCAACAGTGGAAATGTAGACACGCACACTTTGTAAGTTTCATAGGCACTGTCTACTGTAAACTCATTCTAGTCCAAAACAATGCCACCATCCATCCTTGGGGTAAAACGAGAGACAGAGAAAGGAAAGAGAGACAGAGACACAGTGGAGGAGAGAAGGGAAAAGACAACTCCCTCCATGGTGGTGGATCTCGTCTCTAATTAGATAATAGGGCTGCAGAACTGCACGCGATCGTTAAAGCGGGGCTGTTTATTTGGCAGGCTGCGCGATCGCTCTTCCCAACCAACCGTAAAAACGAAAGCAAATGTTTGGCGCTGGCGTGAGTGCCACAGAGTATGCCTATGTGTTTGTTATAAACACCCAATGATGTGCTCCGTCGGCTGTAGGCTTGGCGGGAGGGTTGGGGTGTGTGTGTCTTTGTTTTGGGTGTGTGTGTGCGTGTGTCAGGGGGTCGGGGGAAGGGGGAAGTCACATCACGGATGACTCGTTGGAACATTGTGAGGTGACCTCTTTCACCCAAATCATACCCCTGCATCGGTATTAGGCCAACCTGCCATCCTGTCTGCCTGCCTGCCTGTCTGTCTGTCTGTCTGTCTGCCTGTCTGTCTGTCTGTCTGCCTGTCTCTCTGCCTGCCTGTCTGCTGCCTGTCTGTCTGTCTGTCTGTCTGTCTGTCTGCCTGTCTGCCTGTCTCTCTGCCTGCCTGCCTGCCTGTCTCTCTGCCTGCCTGTCTCTCTGCCTGCCTGCCTGTCTCTCTGCCTGCCTGCCTGCCTGTCTCTCTGCCTGCCTGCCTGTCTCTCTGCCTGCCTGCCTGTCTCTCTGCCTGCCTGCCTGCCTGCCTGCCTCTCTCTCTCTCTCTCTCTCTCTCTCTCTCTCTCTCTCTCTCTCTCTCTCTCTCTCTCTCTCTCTCTCTCTCTCTCTCTATCTATCTATCTGCCTGATTAGTCTCTATCTATCGCTGAGACCACACTCCGACACAGGCCTTGACTTCCTCCCGCCAGAGGAAGTGCCTGTACACCCCCGGGAAGCTGTCAGATGAAGAGGAAGAACACATTGTGCCCGGCAGATCACACTGATATTGACTGACTGGTTCCCAGCTGATAACCGTAATAGTACTTCATATCCAACCTTTCCCCTTGCTCCCAGACTTTCGTCTGTCCCCTGCCACACAGGTTACATGTTGGAACGTGGTCAACATCATGGTCCATGGGCACAAGAAAAAGAATTTCCTGTTAGTTAGTTGTTAAATCATTGTGAATTTTCTGTGTTCAAGTGCATGTGTGTTCTGTGCCGCGTGCTTGTCTCCCTTCCTGTGTGTATGTGTGTATGTTAGAATTTTGTGTGTGTGTAAGTAGGGAGTTAGCTAATCCTGTGTATTCTTGCGCCTTATGACTCACATCACCTGACCCCCCCCCCCCCCCCCCCCCCGGCTCACTCACAACCAACATCTATTGTAGTAAATCAAACTAACCTCTACTGAGTAACATGTCAAACATGACTTCTCGATCTTTGGAGGAACCAGAGACGTCTCCTCCATGGGTAAATGTCTGGGGGTGTTGATGTCAATACCCTGAAGACCCATCATGCCATTGGTGATTTTCAAGGTAGATACAGCAGTTAGACATCGTCACCTGTAATCAGTGCTCCAGAGACAGGTGCTGACATGTCCGTTCAGGTTGAGGTTATCACAGACTTGTGTATTTAACGTGTATTTAACATACCCTGAGCTGACATCCTCTGTAGTTCAACCATCGGTGGACTGTCTCGCCTAGCCAGGTGGAAACCAGATGGGTTCACCGTGTACACGTGGCTTACTGGTTCTATAGCATGGGCTCCATCTCACGCTAGACTGAGGTCAGCCATCTTAGAATGTGCGCCAGCCTGCTCCTGAAATGTGCACTGCTGTTATCGTGTCTGGACTCACCCCCAGGAGCACAACCATAACCACAGCTCCAGGCCACGACCCACAGACCCGGCCTTGTTTAGAGTGTGTACAGCAGCACACCAGCCCAGCTATGCCAGCTATGCAGATAAGCTCACCTCACTTCCTGTACCCAACTTCAGACTGGGAAGTCGGGGTGGGAGGGGGGGGGGGGGGGGTGGTGACTGGGGATTGTACCGAGGCTAGGGATGGGGTCGGGGCCGGAGATGGGGGCTGGGTCTGGGGGCTGGGCCTGGGGCCAGCTGTAAGGATTGGTTTACAGATGGACAGAGAGTTGCTGGATGTCTGCAGGTGCTGTATGGTCTAGGTTATGTTATGACTGAAGGGAGGGATGAGGGAGAGAGGGAGGGAGCACGGGATGAGGGCGTGGGGAGGAAGGGGTTAGGGGGAGGAAGATGGGGAGAAGGAGGGAAGGAATGTGGATGTCATGTATTCCTCTGGAAGACTCCGGCACTAAAGACTGAGAGAGAGAGAGAGAGAGAGAGAGAGAGAGAGAGAGAGAGAGAGAGAGAGAGAGAGAGAGAGAGAGAGAAAGAAAGAAAGAGAGAGAGACAGAGAGACAGAGAGACAGAGAGGATAGCAACATGTGCATGGTCGGCTCAGCATGTTCCAATTACAGTGTCTTTGAAGCACCGTCCAGGAAGAATGTCTGTTTGGCCATCCTAGTGGAGAAAGGAAGAGTAGGGAGGGAGGGAGGGAGGGATGTGAGGAAGGGAGGGATGGGATGATAAGGAATGAGTGTATTGAGAAAATTGAGAGTAGAAATGGAGGGAGAGAGGGGAGAGAAAGAGATTGTGAAAAAGCCACCACCAAAAGAGAGAAGGGAGTGGAATAAGTTGGGCCCCAGGGCTGGCCCCAGGGCCCCAGGACTGGCCCCAGGGTCCCAGGGCCCCAGGGCCCCAGGGCTGGCCCCAGGGCTGGCCCCAGGGTCCCAGGGCCCCAGGGCTGGCCCCAGGGCCCCAGGACTGGCCCCAGGGCCCCAGGACTGGCCCCAGGGCTGGCCCCAGGGCCCCAGGACTGGCCCCAGGGCTGGCCCCAGGGCCCCAGGACTGGCCCCAGGACTGGCCCCTCATCCGCCAGCACCAATCAGACCTCCAGTGAGATGAATTGCACGCACACACATATTCCCACAATCACATTGTCCTGAATGTGAGCAATGTCTCGGTTTATTCAACCATTCATCTATGCATTTAGCGATTGATTCATTCTTTCATCTAATAATGTATTAATTTCCATGGCAACACTTTTCATTCATGTCATATGAACTCCCATGTAACTTGTGCTTGTACTTTGTAGAAATGGGATTGGTGGTCCAGGTCGATACACAAGGGTAAGAAGGCACACTCTGGGGAAGGGGTGTGTAAGGGGTTGGTGGACTTTGTGCTACCAAACAAGATCAACATCAACACCCACTTACCCCCTGAACGCCCCCCCCCCCATACCAAGGTTTCACCGTACCGGAGTGTGACCACCCAGCAGTTTCTCTGTAACTGCAGTGTGGTCACTAGAGGTATTGACATGTCGTCGCATGGTATTCAGTGTAACCTTTGTGTGAGGGACTCGCACTTCCATTCGTTTCTCCATTCATCCGTCCCGTTCCCCAGGGCTGAGGGACAGAGAGAGCCCTCAGCTTTACTTTCCCACCTCTCACCTCTGCTACAGAACTGCTCTCTGTGTGAGAAACTAGCGCCATCCTCCGAAACGACAGAAACAGAGTACAGCTTGTGTTGCTTACAAAGACACACACACACGCACGCACACAGTCAAACGTTTTCCTCTCACCTTCTGATTGAGCCCTCTTTTCCTGATCCGGGCACTTCCTGTCCGACTTCCTGTCGAGGCGGACAAGACCAGCATGCATAGCAGCAGCAGCAGTGATCCTCGGAGCTGACACACCGGCATGTTCCTTGGTTCTCTTCCTCCTCTCTCTCCTCCTCTTCCTCTGTTGGTGCTCAATAAATCCTGCCGCTCCTCCGACTTTGTCGTCGTCCACACTGCTAATAATCCGAGACTTCTTCCAAAGTTTCTCTCAGTGAGTCCTCTGTCTTCTCTCCCTCCCTCTCTCTCTCTCTCTCTCTCTCCCTCCCTCCCTCTCCCTCTCTCTCTCTCTCTCTCTCTCTCTCTCTCTCTCTCTCCCTCTCCCTCTCTCTCGCTGGGCACGTAGAGAGAGACAGGCAGACAGCGATTACACAAGCACTCCTTACCGCCTGTATATCCGCCTGAGGAAAACTTCAGAAGCAGGGAGAGCAGGAGTAAACCGAGGCAGGGTGCAGGAGGGGGGGGGGGGGGGGTAAGCAGAGGAACACAGCTAGTCCGGAGGGTTCAGAAAGAGTGGCAGCCGTGAGACAGCTGTCTGTGCATCAGTTGTCCGGGGTTCAGTCTGTTCCCTGAAACAGCGAGCACATGGCTCCTTCTGGGAGAGGGACGCGGAGGGAGGGAGGGGAGGGAGGGAGGCCAGGGAGGGAGGGAGCGGAAAGGAGGGAGGGGAGAGGAGTGAAAAGAAGACAGAAATTTGAAAGATGAGATATTTGAAGGGACCCTCCCCTTTGCCCCTGTGCACCATAGAACACATCTGGTACATTTTATTGGAGGGAAAGAAAGAGAGAGGGGGGGGAAGTGAGAAAAAGTGAGAGCTAGAGAAAGAGAGATGGGTAGAGGGGACTAGAGAGAGAAAGGTGGAGTTATAAATTGTGTATGTCAGAGACAGTGCATGTGTAAATGAGAGAAAGCTTTAAATGCTTTGGCAGCTATCTTTATTCATAGCCTATTTGCATGCCTGAATGAATATGTGTAACTATCACTCACATTAAAAGTCTCATGAATGGAATTTAAGTACACACCGAGAGAACTTGACAGGAAATACGAGAACTCAACATTCTTGAGCGTATGTGTGTTATATGGACAAGTGTGTTTAGAGGGGCCTTGTTCACTGTGGTGCAGAGGCAGAGAGAATGAAAGCATGTGGCGCGTTACAGTCTAGAGGTCACTGGCATGTTCCCTCTCAAACTAGGACATGACCCCCCCCACCACCACCCCTCGTCTTCCCCCCCCCCGCCCCCCCCCCCCAATCCCCTTCGCCCCCCCACACTTCCGTTGACCCCCCACCTCTACCCCCCTCACCATCACCCCCACCACCTCCCCCTAAACCCGTCGCCCTGAACTGAAAGGGGTAAAGAATGCCAAGCCTGCAAATCTCCATCATTATTAGTTTTACAGGAGCAGAGCTCCTGTCACTGTGGGGCCCTGTCTACAATTACACAAAAGAGACAGAGAGAGGGAGAAAGAAGTAGAGAGACAAGCAGAGAGAGAGATACAGAGATAGGGGGTGCGGGGGAGATCTCAGAGAGATGTCTGTGATCTCCAGAGAGAACAGTAGAGGTGGAGGGGAGGAATGTGTGGGTTAGAAACCAGGGTTAGAGACCAGGGCCTGGTCTCTCCCTGTGTCACAGTGGCACAGTGCTTCTCGCCGGCTCGTCAGCGCTCTCATTGGCCCAGTCTGTGGTTGGATCCTCACAGCTTTCCTGAACGCCTCTCATCAGCA
>NC_090053.1:19245969-19296673 GCF_038355195.1 Osmerus mordax
TGTGTGTGTGCACATCAAAGTGTGGGTTGAAGGAGGTTTTCAGATTCATGTTCTTTGTGATTCGTTACCGCCGTCTTGGTTAGAATGTATGTTATTAAAATGTTTTCTCCGTCTGTTGGTCTTTCTCCCCCTCCCCTCTCTGTCTCTGCCCCCCCCTCTTTCTCTCTCTCTCTCTGCCCCCCCCTCTCTCTCTCTCTTTCTGTCTGCCTTATCTCTCTCTCCCCCCCCCTTTCTCTCTCTTTGTCTGCCCCCCCTCTCTCTCTCTCTTTCTCTGTCTGCCCCCTCTCTGTCTCTGCCCCCCCCCCTCTCTCTCTCTCTCTCTCTGTCTGCCCCCTCTCTGTCTCTGCCCCCCCCCCTCTCTCTCTCTCTCTATCTGCCCCCTCTCTCTCTCTGTCTGCCCCTCTCTCTCTCTCTCTCTCTCTCTCTGCCCCCACTCTCTTTCTCTCTCTCTCTTTGTCTGCCCCTCTTTCTCTCTCTCTCTCTGTTTATATTCCTCCCCTCCCTGTCTGTTGGGAGAGGCTAAAATGGACAGACAAAATCAGACGTGTGTAATAGAGAGAGAATGTGTGTGTGTGTGTGAAATTCCGGGGGCCTGTGTTTATGGAACGGATTATGCTGACTAAACCTCCGTTTAGCGTTTATTACAACAGAGTTATGAGAGGTGACATGTTTGTTTCTGTATGTTTGTGTTATTCCATAGGAGGCGGTTATCAGAAAAACTGCCGGTTCAGGGTTAGGGAACTACTTAAACAGCTTCACACACACACACACACGCACGCACGCACACACACACACACACACACACACACACACACACACACACACACACACACACACACACACACACACACACACACACAGGAAGAAATGTTTTTCTCTCTGTGGGATTTTTGGGCTGCATTGAATGTGAACATACTGAGTATCTCCATAGGGCTGTGTTCCACCTACATACTGAGTATCTCCATAGGGCTGTGTTTCCACCTACATACTGAGTATCTCCATAGGGCTGTGTTCCACCTACATACTGAGTATCTCCATAGGGCTGTGTTCCACCTACATACTGAGTATCTCCATAGGGCTGTGTTCCACCTACATACTGAGTATCTCCATAGGGCTGTGTTCCACCTACATACTGAGTATCTCCATAGGGCTGTGTTCCACCTACATACTGAGTATCTCCATAGGGCTGTGTTCCACCTACATACTGAGTATCTCCATAGGGCTGTGTTCCACCTACATACTGAGTATCTCCATAGGGCTGTGTTCCACCTACATACTGAGTATCTCCATAGGGCTGTGTTCCACCTACATACTGAGTATCTCCATAGGGCTGTGTTCCACCTACATACTGAGTATCTCCATAGGGCTGTGTTCCACCTACATACTGAGTATCTCCATAGGGCTGTGTTCCACCTACACAGTCATTCCTCCAGGGACCTACTTTATTATTGTGTGTGTGAAAACACAAGTTATCTATAAACATGTTAAAAATTACAGCTCCACTGAAAGCTAAACCAAATGGTACTTTTACACATTTGTTTTGAGTTTGAAAGTGGCACATCGTTTGGAGTTTCAAAGTAGCTAACATCAGTATTTACGATCTGTCTCTGGAGACGGTTTGCGGTGGACAGTTTTGCAAGGCTTGAACATATTTGTCCAAACAGGATTTACTGTTCTAAAACGCACAGCAAAAAATGCATGACACAAAATAAACTACCTCCATCAAACCATAAATCTTGATATCAACTGAAAATATTTCAATTAATCATTTGATAATGGCCCAATGAACACTAACTCAAAAAATCAATATATTCTAACATAGTTCAAAGGAGGGTTCACATTCAAGTGGGAGTGATTAGTACAATTTGGACCAGATTTCATTTAGTTTGATATGATTTACTCAACTTAAAAATGTGTTTTGAATGCTTTGTGTGAAAGCAATTTGAAAATGACTAATGCTGGTGTGCTTGTTGGGCTGTAAAGTGGACCAAGTGGATCTGAGTTTTATTAAAAGGAACATTTTGAGCAATAAGTCACCATGCCTTCACTTACCACTAGAGAGCATTGTTGGCCCAGCTAACCTTGTGAGGTTGTGTTGGAAACAAACGCTATATCACTTATTTGATACGTCCCTGTCAAGAATAGACATTTAATAATATTCACATTACATAATACTAACATCTATGTTCTCTGTGTTTTTACTAAGAAGTACTGTCCTTTCAAGTAAAACTGTTTTGTTGTTGGTAGATTTAATCCTAACTGTGGATCTGTATACAAACCACAGGTTGAGACCCGTAACACTGAAGTGTGATGACTATGGTTATGTGTGCGATGGTGAAACCGTTTTTGTAGTTCTAGTTAGGTCAGAGGTCAACTTTCCCAGCTGTAGGTCCTGATGCTGGCTTGTCTCTGTCCTTCTTCAGTGGTCTACACAGGAGGAACAGGCCCCCTCTCTCTCCCCCTCTCCCCCCCCTCTCTCCCCCTCTCCCCCCCTCTCTCTCCCTCTCCCTCGCCCTCTCCCTCCCACTCCCTCTCCCACTCTCTCTCTCTCTCTCTCTCTCTCTCTCTCTCTCTCTCTCTCTTTCTCTCTCTCTCTCTCTCTCTCTCTCTCTCTCTCTCTCTCTCTCTCTCTCTCTCTCTTTCCCTCGCCCTCCACCCCCCCCCTCTCTCTCCCAGTCTCTAGCCATCCTTTTCTCCGTCTTTACATCGTCTCCTCAGGCTCCTCCTTCCAGGCTCCTCCTTCCAGCCCCCTGTCGAACTCTGTCGGTGAATCACGTCCCTTCATGGGTGACTGCGCCAGCCCCCAGGGCATCATCTGGTGCAGCAGCATCAGGAAGAGGGCGGAGACTATGAGGGCCACGCCTGCCATCAGGAAGCCTGTCCCATAGTCACTCATCTTATCAATGAAGAACCCTGGGGAGCCAATAAGACATGTTAGTGTGGTGTCAGTTGACCTCTCCAGTGTAGTGTCCAGGTTTCTTCCTGCTTCTAAGAAACTTCTCAAATGGACAAAGATTTCCGGTCCACCATGGCACAAAAGAGATAGAAACACCATAGCTGTTCGTAGTTAGCTATAAGATAACATCCAATATGTTGTTTCGATACCGTGTGTGATAGATATGCATCAAGTTCTTCCTTGGAATTGAAAGAACAGTACAGTTTTCATACAGTAGTATGAACAGCAGTACATGGGCTTCAGTCGGAACTAGAGAGAGAGAGAGAAGAGGACAATAGGAACAAGGGCATGAGGAAGGCAGGGAAGTCCATCTGGATTAAATACCAGCAGTATTGTGAAGTTGCTGGTTGTCAGTTCTAAGGCTACAATGGTCCAGGCTACAAACAGTCCATGTCAATAGAAAATAACCCAATTGGGTTGGCCTGGTGACCCACGGAGAAAGGCCGTCCTTAGATCCAGACACCCCTCCACTCTCTAAATCTGAACCTTGTATAGCAGCAACTATTACTCCCCCTTACCACTGCAAGATGGACAACACTATAAATCTAATCAATGGTGTGACTAAGAGTTTCTAACAGCAATTAAGAAGTGACAGTTTTGTCTGTGGGGAGCTGGCCAGAACTTGGCACTGGGAGTTGATTTAGAGGTGGAGGCTGGCTGGCTGGCTGGCTGGCTGGCTGGCTGGCTGGATGGCTGGCCGGCTGGCATGCCCAAGGTGCCGGTATAGATTCAGGCCCTAGCATGCTGGATTTAAAGCTATTATTTCAGAAAGAGAGAAAGAGAGAGCAGTGATGTGTGACCAGTGGCCCAAATTGGGGTAAGATGGGGTGTGTGTAGGGGGGGGCATACTTTATGGTCCGCAGCATTCTGAACAGAGATCAACCGGTCTGGTTATATGTCACCACAATAGAATAACAGCAAACCGTGTTATTCTGCGGAGGGGAGGAAGAGAGGCCAGAGGTAGAAGAGGAGGAGTAGAGGTACAGAGGAGAACCAGAGGAGCAGCAGGAGCAGGAGGAGAGGAGGAGGAGCGAGTGTTGGAGAGGGAGCAGGCCTTCAGGGGAGAAGCCCATTCCAGTGGGCAACATTAGTCACAAGACTAATAGCCCATGAAATTAACACAACTGTAAAGCACCATGATATATGTTTGCACACAACCCACATCTCTCTCTCTCTCTCCCTCCCTTTTCCCTCTCCCTCAACTACTCTCTCTCTCTCTCTCTCTCTCTCTCTCTTTCTCTCGCTCTCTGTTCCCCTCTCCCTCCCTGTCTCTCTGAATGAGGACGTACAGCGCGTGTAGAGAAGTGTAAATGGACTGTCATCCATGGTACCCTGGTGGAGGGTGACCTTGGTGGATATCTCACACAGTTACAATGCCGGGTACAGCACAGGGGTTGGTATTCACCTCAGGTTTGTGTGTGTGTGTGTGTGTATGGTCTGTGTACAGTAACACCCATGGTGTCCTCACCAGCAATGGGAGGGCCCAGAAGCCCTCCGCTGCTCCGGAGGAGCATGAAGAAACCCAGGGCGCTGCCCAGCCTGTGGACACCAACCACCTCCGCCAGCACCGTGATGTGGATGGACACGGTGGCCCCGAACGCCAGGCCGAACGCCACGCTGAACGCCGCCAGCTCGGGGAAGGATCCGGCCAGGGGGCAGAGGAGCAGCACGCCCCCCAAAACCAGCACGGACACCGTCAGCTGGCGGATGGTCGGCATCAGACGCAGGTTGGCCACCCAGCCGAAGAGGATGCGCCCGGTCAGGTCAGAGGCTGCCGAGATGGACATGAGCGCCGCCGCCTGGTACTCCTCCACCCCACGGCTGCGTGCGTAGGGCACCAGGAAGAGAGCCGGGGCGAAAAAGCCGAGCGCGGCGAACACGCCGAACATGGAGTACACCACGAAGGAGGGGCTGTAGATCAGGGTGTAGTCCACGTAGCGCAGCACCTTGCCACGCAGCGCCGCCCTGCTGGAGAGGGCCTCACCTGGGGCTCGGGCTCCTACAGCCCCCTGCGGGTCTCTCTGCATCTGGGGTTGGACCTCCAGCGCTGGTCCCTCCTCCTCTCTGGGGGCCCGTCTCCTCTGGGGGGGATCCAGGGGCCTCAGAAGCATTCCACACACACACAGGTTGAGCTGGAGCCCCCCCAGCACCAGCATGGCCCCCCTCCAGGAGTAGTGGTTCACCAGGAGCTGGAGGAAGGGGGTGAGGAGGAAGGTAAAGATGCACTCTCCTGTGCTGGCCAGGGCGTTGGCCAGGGGGCGGCGCCGCTCAAAGTACAAGCCCAGCATGGTCACCGTGGGGGTCCAGGCGAGGGCGTAGCCACAGCCTGTGGAAGGTGGGGGTGGGTGACAGCGTCACAGGTCTAAATAAAAATTTGAATCACAATGAGGCGCATCCGTTTTGGTTTTCAATACAAGGTGTTGGGTGACGGCCAAACCCACCAGTCAGGAAGCCCACTGTGATGTAGAGTTCTACCAGGGTACGGGCGTAAGCCCCGCCCACCATGCCGATACCGCTCAGCAGTCCACCAGTCATGACCACTGCGCGATGGCTGTAGCGGGCGCTCAGGGCCGACCCTACAGGTGCTGCGCAGGGACACACAGAACCAAATCATCATCTAACCTTCAACAGAGAAACCTTCGATTCCAAGGTGGACTCCATCCGTTATGTTTTCATGTTATTGATCGAGACAGCAGGCATGCGTTCTACTGATCGACCATAAGCTCAATATGTGCTGGTCATGCAGGACGAGCCACTGTGCTAACCACTGCATCCAGCGCCTCCTGACATAGACTCAAAGCAGCTGTTACTGAGACTCGCTGGTCGGGATGCCCACTGCTTCTGGCTGCCCTTGGAGGAAGGACGGCATGGATGTGAATATCAGGGCTCAAGTATTCGCCGTTTCAGCCATTTCTCACGCAACACCTTGTATTTCTCACGCATTTCAACCCTTTCTCGCGCTGGGAAATAAGGGATGACTTGTCACGCTACATGCAATTAATATACGAGGCGCAGGCATACTGAGATGATTGTTTTCTCGATTTATACAGAGTAAAACGGCAATCAGAAAACATCACCAGTATGGGAATCTCACGCCAAACTTTCTATAAAACTTGAGAGCCCTGGGAAAATGCATACACATTTCTTTGGTGGACACTCCTGCATGTGTCTGCATGTGTCTGCGTCTGTGTGTGTGTGGGTCGCCGTTTCCTGCACACGTGCGTGTGTGTCACTACGCTAAGATGAATCAACGCTTCCTTGTTTGTCCTGCGCACAATGTGGGAGATCGCCCTCTAGTGGCTGGAGCCTCACACACTGAACACCGAGCATCAGGAGATCAATGGTGTGATATGAACGAAGCAGGAGACTGTAACAGAGCCTCCCGTTTGGGTCACCTGTGGGATCTGTTACCCAGGATTTGAATAATTCACATAAAGTAGTTGAAATATAACGAACAAATGCCTCTGCTGACAGGAGGATGTCACATGGGGATGCAAGCAAATGACGAGGTAAATACCAACTAATCTTGTGTTCATCTATTCCAGTGCCTCATCCCAGCATTCATTTTGGCCCTCACCTACACAGTGGATGGCAGCCACAGCGATGGAGGTGATCCAGGAAGTGCCTGTTGCCGTGGTTTCGTAGTAGCGGTGTATCTCGACGTAGAGGACCCCAAAGGACTTGATGACCCCGAAGGTCAGGCCGAAAACCAGGAAGCACGCCAGCAGGATAATCCAGCTGTACCCTCCATCCGGGGGCACTGCCACAGCTGGAGGTGACCTCTGACCTCTCATGGAAGTGCAGGACAGGCTCCGCCCCTGTCTCGTGCCTTACTTACCGCAGGACAGGACAGATGGCGATGGGATGACCACAGGAAGGGATGAGGTCATCAAAGGTCCCTAGTCACCGTCTCGCCTGGTTTGTCGGCCGGCTGTACGGTGTCCTGTTGAGATCAAATTAAAATGATCTTACCGAGCTTGAACTCAAACTTGAACTCAACTTTACATCTTTGTCCTAAATGACTGCTCAACTGAATAAAGGGGACTGGGCCAGTCTAAGTCTACCTCATTTCAAGTGAAAGATTATGTAAAATGACATGAGCTGATATTCCCTGGAACACGTTTATCTGGTTAGGAAAAATGTAAGGCCCTAAATTTCGTGCACACACACAAACGCCATCTTTACCCAACACAACAACTGGCTCTAAGTTATACCATCACTCATCTTACACCATCCATCCACTGGGTGGTTGATCAATACTGTTAAAGCAATCAGTGTAGTTTAGGGTAGAAGACGTAGCTCCAGTATCTAGTCCACGACAGCATACCTGGAACTGGCTGGACTCTTTCTCTCCTGTCTGCTTCACTGCAGAACCTGCAGTCAGTTTGGATGGAAGAAGTCTCGGATTTGACCCTATTGTTGTGAAAGTACCAAGTCAATGAAGTCAATTGCAAAATAAACGTTCAGGACAAAATCAAAGTATTTATTACAGATCTGCAAGGTGACAGATCTGTAAGGTGCAGGTGTCTGATACACTCAAGCTGAGCATCTCAGAGGACTGCACAAATGATACAAGAATGAAGGGCAGTTAAATAGTAATAGTAATATGGAAGGTTTTACTCCAACAAGAAACGTCAGGGGCTGATAATCATCATAGCTTTTGCAAGCACAGGGAGAAGCTGCGAATTCAAGGTGCTAGATAGGTTTTGTTTAGTCTTTAGATAGGGCTCCTAGAAATGGCCTTGATGTACCATGTTATCATCAGCTAATATAGCAGACTATAGATCAAACATTGTTTATTCAAAACAGTATAAGAGTAATAAAGTAATCATTAGTGGTAATCTTTAATTATTGTTAATTTATCAGTGGTTAAGGACAGACCTCTCAGATCCGTAATCCTGAATGCTGTGTTGATATGCAGTTTTATTCTGTGCAAAAATGAAAGCAAGCAGGTTTACCTGCTATGGCAGTTAGGTCAGTTGGAAGATATAGGTTGGCTCTGTGTCCTGGTTCTGGGTCTTGGCCCTGGGTCTAGGTCAGGGTACTGAATCTAGGTCTGGGTCCTGGGTCTGTACCCAGGTCCTGGGTCTGGGTCTTTGGCCAAGGTTCTGGTTCCTGGGTCTAGGTCCCTCTGTACTGCTTTCGCCTCTGTCTGTCTGCGTGTAGGCGAGATCAGTACATTTCTGTACTAGGTGCCAGGTACTACTGGCCCCAGGCACATGTCAGACTGATAAACTACAATCCAAAGGTCAACAAAAAGTATACATAGAGAGAGAGAGTGCAGGGGGAGAGAAAGAGAGACATGACATTTAATTGGTGAAGAATTTGTTTCAACATTCAGAAGGAAAAAAATACTGTTTGCTTAAAGTATTTTTCTCTGAGCTTCCCAGACCCTTGGCCAGTCATTGCATACAACAGAGGATCCTCTGTTAACCTAAAATGACCTGCTATGTTACACTGTCACACATGACTAACCATACAACAACCTCACCAGATCTCTGATAAGACATTTATCAGCATTCTTGGGTACTGGAGCTTGTAATCCAGATGAATAACAAACCTGATTGTCTGACCTGCATTCCCCCAGTACCACAATCATGAAATGCAGAAAAAGAGTGAAGCTAGTTCAGGCATGTCACTCGGGCAGCCTGCGTCATCTCACCCATAGCCGTGTTCTCAGCCCATAGGCTTAGCTCGATAGGCGGCGCTAGAAAGTCACACACATGCACGCACACGCATCCTCGATTACCTTAGTTCTGCGCTGCTGCCACCCACCACCATCCCCTTCTCCCCCGTGTTGTCTGTCTGTACTCCCCGTGGGGGATTTAACTCGTTGCTCCCTGCCTCATGTCATGCATGCTGCAGGGAAGGCAGGGAGCGCTGCCCCATGTACATCCATTTGGCCAATGTTAAACCTATTCTCATGTATATGAATAAATGGTGAAAGCAATCACGTGAGTGTCTTGACTGAACTAAATGTATGTTTGGAGGAATAGCCAATCATGCTTGACTGTGGTGTGTAACATAAATGAAGGTAACAAAGACTGTGTTCTCTGATCTTTATCTTTCCAACAAGTTCTAAGAAAATCACAGGAGGAAGGTCTTGGCAAATAGTCTAATTTGAATGGTGTGAGGGGTCTGAGGGTGTGTGGGTCTGAGGGTGTGAGGGGTCTGAGGGTGTGTGGGTCTGAGGGTGTGAGGGGTCTGAGGGTGTGAGGGGTCTGAGGGTGTGTGGGTCTGAGGGTGTGTGGGTCTGAGGGTGTGAGGGTCTGAGGGTGTGAGGGGTCTGAGGGTGTGTGGGTCTGAGGGTGTGAGGGGTCTGAGGGTGTGTGGGTCTGAGGGTGTGAGGGGTCTGAGGGTGTGTGGGTCTGAGGGTGTGAGGGGTCTGAGGGTGTGAGGGGTCTGAGGGTGTGAGGGGTCTGAGGGTGTGTGGGTCTGAGGGTGTGAGGGGTCTGAGGGTGTGTGGGTCTGAGGGTGTGAGGGTCTGAGGGTGTGAGGGGTCTGAGGGGTCTGAGGGTGTGTGGGTCTGAGGGTGTGAGGGGTCTGAGGGTGTGAGGGGTCTGAGGGTGTGTGGGTCTGAGGGTGTGAGGGGTCTGAGGGTGTGTGGGTCTGAGGGGGGGGGGAGTCTGATGGGGTGTGAGGGTCTGGGGGGGGGGAATCTGATGGGGTGTGAGGGGTCTGAGGGTGTGAGGGGTCTGAGGGTGTGTGGGTCTGAGGGTGTGAGGGGTCTGAGGGTGTGTGGGTCTGAGGGGGGGGGGGGAGTCTGATGGGGTGTGAGGGTCTGGGGGGGGGGGGGGAATCTGATGGGGTTTGAGGGTCTGGGGGGGGAGTCTGTGGGGTCTGATGGTCCCCGCTGAGTGATGGTCAGTGACAGCGGAAAGAGACTAGAGGACATAATGGCAGAACATAGGCAAAATTAGCTGGATGTTTGGTATTTTTCCAGAAGAGGAATAAAGATAGGAATATAGCTTATAAAGAAACTTTTGAAATTGCCTGTTGATTTATGATGTAATCAGATTTGGCACCTACAGTCATGATAAAAATGAGTCTAAAGTCATGTTTATGTTACATAAAGCTCCAAAAAATTATTTGCGCTCAAATTCATGCAAAATGATCATTCTATGATTCGGTCCCCAGCTGTGGTGAAATGAAGCCTATCCAAGGGCCGATGTTAGGTTTGGGCTAAGCCTCGTACGTTCAAAATGTCTGTCCACGCCCCTGCGTGACTGCATGAGTCACTAAGCCCTGATAGTTCTGTGATTATGAAACCCCAGACAGGAGAAACTGGTTACAGTACAAGTTTTCTGACTAGTGTCTGCTCGGTCACTACAGGTGTTCAATGTTTTCTGTTAGCTCCACAGGAAGACCTGCGCAATATGTGAAGACCGAGTACATAGTGATATAAAGAGCTCATTCTTTGCACTCAATCTTATTTGACTGTTCTGTTGGATTCACATCACTGGATTCATTCAATCACACAAACCAACACACTGTATGCCGCAGGGTCTGGTCAGTGACAGGAAGCTGCCTGTCTGTCTGTCCAAGTTTCATTAACATGTCAATTTAAAACAACACAGTATAAAAAGAAAAGCATGTTGACACATTATTTCATACCATCCTTATGATGCCCATGTAGTAGAGTGGTCCTTGATAAATGTTTTTAAAGTCCATAAAGTCTGTTTAGGGGTAAAATCCAACAGACACGACAAAGGTTGATGAATGTTTATTTGGGGAGTCTGAGTGCATCTCAGGATTCCCTATGAACCCCTAGCCTGACGTTGTCATACTTATAATTCTAGTCAGAATATGAGTCTGATACCGCTCCGTTGGGCTGTGAGTATGGGGCGTGTTTCAACCGAACCCGGAAAAAAATGCCTCTTAGCTCAATTGGATAGACCTACAACCAATCAGATCAACGTAGTATGTTATTTGTTGAAAACGAATTCAACCCAAGCGCTCTTTGGTGACGTGGTTGATTACGTTACTGTTGAGGCACTTGACCCCGATACCTCTAAATAGCCTGACCAAGTGATCGGGCAAAACTAGCCTTGCTAACGGAGGTTACTTTCTCAGTCACTTTCTCAGGCAAATGACGAATGAAACAGGCTCGGTTAAAGATATCCAAGAGGCTGGCTATCTTCAGCAGGCTCGTATCTACAAAAGGCAGTCCTGCCTGACGTTTATAGTGTAGAATGGAGTGAAATACAACATTGTGCACACTGCCAGTGAGCGAACCGAGTCTGACTGAGGCTAACAACATCAAAACAGTGTAACGGGGACGCAGTCTCACTCAGATTGCCAGTTTTACACAAATCACAAAAAAATCGGACCAGGTGGCTAAAAGCAGAATTCCCATATCTCTTGAAAGCTGCCCTGTTCGACTTTTTAGGTGTAGAATTGACTATAAAACTGTAAAATTATTAACTTTGTGACATGACGTGAAGACATGTCTGCGGTCTACCGGGCGACATTCTCACTCAAATTTCAAGACTTTCGTGACCCAAATCAAAATTCTGATGTGACAGATCAATGGGGAATCGCTTTCTCTCTTAAAGGCTGTCCTCATCGACCTTTTTGGTCTTTTTAAATCGAACTACTGCCCCTAGGGGATCTTGGATGTTGGGAGGGTTATTGATAGTAATAGTAAACAAAACTTGAAATGATTGATATAGCTTTTCCATATTTTACATTTACATTTAGTCATTTAGCAGACGCTCTTATCCAGAGCGACTTACAGTAAGTACAGGGACATTCCCCCGAGGCAAGTAGGATGAAGTGCCTTGCCCAAGGACACAACGTCATTTGACACGGCCGGGGAATCGAACCGGCAACCTTCAGATTACTAGCCCGACTCCCTCACCGCTCAGCCACCTGACTCCATATATACACCCAACCTGCATACTAAAATAGGGAAACCGGCTATATGAAAGAAAGCTTGCTTAACGCATACAAATTCCATCACTGGTTTTCTCAATGGCTGCAGTAAACCGAATGTGAGGCCTTTGCAAGACAAGGGAATATGTAAACACATTTTGAACCCCTGCATGCACAAATTCTGTAAATATACATGTTACAACACTAAAAGTATTACTAAAATGAGATACAACATGACATTAAAAGCTGTTTTATAGCTGAACTATATTTACAGGAACACAACTTTTAATGATAATTTCAGTCTTCCTCTGTTCACCTTCCTCTTCAAACTGTTGAAATCACCTCTCCAGAGGTGTGTGCTAGAAAGTGTGATGGTCATTTTAACATTACAGTCCCTTTTGTGCAAATCAAGACACTCCCAGACGAGTGTATGAGTGACCAGTGACAAAGAGGCTGTATCATTCAGATCTCTACCAATACAGCCCTACACCTGCCTGCTAGAGTGAATGATGGGGTTGGCAGCAACTAGGACAATGGGTGCAGTGTTAACAAGGTCATTAATTAACACTTAGCTGTATCGATCCCAGACAGGCCACCTATGGGACCCTGGCCCTCTATAAATGCCTTTTGAGGTTTAACACAGTCTGTGAGGCAGGAGTCAGGACCAGGCCAAGACTGCAGTCTGTAAGACTAGAACCACAGTCTGTGAGGCAGGAGTCAGGACCAGGCCAAGACTGCAGTCTGTAAGACTAGAACCACAGTCTACAACTCACTACTGTTAATCTATGGTGTCATACTATAAAAATGCACTGTCAAATCATGTTGCCTTCTGTGGCTTTTGTATCTATTTCTGTTCGGTTTGATTCTATTCTGCCGGTGTAACGGTGTGAAAACCGTGAAACTCACTCCACTCACTCGTCAACGAAGAGCTAGCTTTTCTTTGGCGTAGTTGGTAGTGGTCGCGCTTGGCAAGTCAGAGGTTGAGCATTCGAACCCAGCGAGTGCCTTTATTCTGTGCCTGCCTGCCTGCACGCTAGCTACAGATCTACCTCTGATTACATCATACAATCCAACACTGAGTCACTGCAGTCACAAAGCCCTGTTTTCTAGTTCCTATTGAGCTTTCACAGAAAGAAACATGTTGTAATGGAGTTGGTTACAATTCAATAACACATCCCAACTGTGGAGGGATGAAAGATCCATGCTGGTGAGCTTGGTGCTGAATAATACATCTATGATGGGGAAGTCTTGAGCTGAGCAGGGCAGAACAGTGAAGGTGAACACTGGGCCTGGGGAGGAGCAGAGTTGGCCTAAGATAGGATGGCACTACTGACTTCCTGTTATACCCAACGCTCTGGTACCATCAGCCTCTGAGCCAATCAGTGGCGAGTCCTTGCAAATGAGTCAAGGTCGTGAACAATGGGGCTATAATCACAGAGGGGGCTATTTCTCCCATCCTGATTGGCAGAGAGATTGGACTGTGGCCCAGCCCTGATTTGAGGAGTGGGCCAAATGTGTGCCAAGAGGAACCCAGTTTATCTGCTCGCACTCAATGGGGGTTGTTATGAGAGAACACACAGTTCTGGAGCAGCGTGAAACTTCCTCTCCCTCATCACCATCCAGGTAAGCTGTTTCTAATGACTGTGCTTGCACAGTTGCTAGCCAAAACAAGGCAGACATAGATTTCTGCTTTGCTGGCAAAATGGTTGAACTAGAATAACATCAACTTTAGTAATATGGTGTAGTGGTCTGAACAACTGGGATTAAAACAAGAAGCTATGCCATGCTAGGCTAAGAAGGAGGCTGAAAAGACCATTTGAGTGCAGCTCTGAGCACCATCATTGTGTAAACGTCCCAGTCATGCCCGCTCTGTCTTTGTCACAGCTGCCCAGTTTCTGGTCTGATCAATCACTGTACAGGCCTAGGGCACCATGCAGCCTGCTTGAAAATCAGAGCACAGCTAGAGCACTCTGTCTCTCTCTCACACACACACACAAATACACACATAAACACACATCACTCTGTGTGTGTGTGTGTTCAGGTTTTTTGCTGAGTCTGAATTACCCAGCCATATGACTAGGTCCTCCGAGGGCGGCTGGCATCAGACATTCTGTCGACACACGCATCTTTCTTCAGCCAAGATGTGCAGCGAGATGTGGCATGGGTGCTGGCCTGACCTTTGGCAAGGGAATCTATTATTTCATGCAAGCCTCCTACCGTGTGTGTGTGTGTCTGTTGGGAGGGTGGGAGTAGCTGGATAGACTGTCTCCTTGTTTCTCAACGCACACACATCCGCCATTGATCGAACCGACTGACACAGCTTTTATCCGAGCCTTATCTGGGGACTTACCTGACTGCTACTCCTCCAGACCAAGGTCTTCTCCACAGGAAGTGGTTTACAGGTGCAGCAGCTCGTTTGTGGGATTCCCGCTGATGTTGGCTTGTTGGTGTGTTTACAGGTGATCACCTTTGGGGAGGGGCTGGAGAGGGTAACAGGAGCCTGGGTTCCCACGGCAACTAGTCTCACATGGAGCCTCCATGTGATCTCTGGGGGATGCCAACTGCTTAGTCAGCACACGCACACACAAACACACACGTAAACACGCACACACATGCACGTTCTCACCTTTGGATAATAGGTGAGCTAACTGTACATACTTAAATTGTTGCAGTATTTGAGGAAAACATAGTATTACATTAAGCTCCATTAGAGACTTCACCTGGATCGAACTACTCCAACAATCATGCAGCAACATCAGATTTTTTCTGATTTAGGATGCGAGTGTTTAGATACTGGCTGTCAACCAGAGTCATTATCTCCACTCATACAGAACTTCAATTCAGTTCCATCTTGTTGTTGGTGCCCTGCTGGATCCAATCTAAATCTCTCTGACTAATGGCTGTAATATCCAATGTAGGCTTCCAGAATCTCCATTTAATGAAAATCTTTCTCTGTGGGTCTGTAAAATATACCCACAGACCTTTCTGTTACAGTCTCTCTTTGATCTTTTGTTCTTTCTGCTTTTTCTCTCAGTCTTTCTCTGGAATCTCCCACCACTCTTTCTTCAGAACAGGTGCGGACTTGCTCTTCTTCTCCTTACATCCTCTCTTTACTCTCTTTCCCATGAATTATGTTTCATCATTCCTCTTTCCACAGGTACACAGCACAAAATAATCTTGCGCAAGAGAGGTATAACCAGCCAGTAAGAATCAGCAGAGATAATCAAGCAGAGTGAACTATATTTTATTGTTTTAATACAAACTGACTGTCCGTGATTTAATCATCTTGATTAAATCTTAATTTGACATGAAAGTCGCCCTGAGTCTTTGGCCCAGAACAGCTGCTAAAAAACTACTATGGACCACATTTCAAACAAATAACACACAAAACAATAACAGCAAATATATACAACTATATATAGTCAACAAAACACAGGCATTTATCACTGATCAAGACATAAATTATAGAATATATCAAAATAAAACTGCTTCATAAATACAGACTGCGATGTAGCAACATCTGCAATTTGGAGGGTCTACTTCTTGGACACCATGTGTGATAGTTCTGTCTAATACAGTAAATGAATACATCAAATGTAACGGACCAACACAATTATTATAAAAATGGATTTCATTTATAGCAGCAATGTTTAAATAAATGTTTATGCAATGTTGCGTTTGACAATGTTAGACAATCTAGCATTTATAAGAATGTCACCTAGGACTCTTTCGTTCCTGATGCAGACGTAGGAGGAGTTGCAAGCCCAGGCAGGAGGGGGGAGGGAGGGGAGGAGATAAGATTGCTACTTCCTGTTTAGAATGTTTTGGTGGTTATATTGGTGGTGGTTGTATGATGAGGCAATCTTGAAATGTTCTGTTCTTAAAACATAATCATGAATGTGCTTTCAATTAAGCTTTTGTCTTATTTAATGTATAGAGGGGCTTTGAATCTGCAACATCTTGCGGTCAAATGCTCCACCACTGAGCTGTAACTATAGATACCATAAAAGTGAAATGTTGACAGTGTTGCTTTTAACTAGGCTTATTCAATATACTCACCGCCAAACTAGCTAGCTTGGAGCCAGCAGATTTCAGCAACATAATGGAAATCAATTCTTTCTAAGTTTAGTGGACCAGTTTCGGTGCAAGGCCTGGATCAACAGATGCCGCCAGGAAGGAGGGCACGTGGGACCAGGCTTCTGAAAGTCCTCCCACAGCCCCATCAGTAAATCAGAGCCGCTGGTCATGGTAGCGATGAGACTGCTATAGCTACAGTGACTGTATGCCAACACCTTATCGCTGAACAAATCGCTGGCGGGCGGGTTTGTGGGAAGGACGCCAATGTATTCCAGACACATGCCCACATACACATCCTCGATGTGGACCGCTCGCACGTGGCGAGACGCCTCTAGGATCCGTCCGGGTAGGTCCAGGGAGAACACGTAGCAGAAACCCATGACGTAGGGGGGGTAGATGAAGGAAGGAAACGCCTCTGTGGGCAGGTACCACTTGGAGGCGGGGTCTCTGTGGACAGGGCTGAAGCGGGCAATCTGACCCGTGATGTAGTTCCTGGTGGGTGTGTCTGGGGCGGCCAGCATGCTGACCAGGTTGTGCACGTTGACGAACATGTCGGAGTCCACCTTCATGGCGTAGGAGGCGTTGGGGCAGCGAGAGCTCAGCCATTCCAGCATCACCATGGTCTTGATGGTCAGGTTGAAGTAGCTGTCCAGGAAGTCACTCTGCAGCAGGTCGTGGTGCTCCAGGCTCTCCGTCTTCAGCTCCTCCTGCTGCCTCTCCACCCCCGCCCCACCTGGCATGCCCAGCAGGAACAACACACGCACCGCCCGGCCCAGAACCACACCCTCCTTCCCCCAGGTCCTGCGGATCACCTGCCTGGATACCAGGTTACCTGGAGCCACTGGCACCATCAGAACCAAGAAGGGGGTCTGGTACCCTAGACAGCAGTCCGGTTCGTCCAGGATGAAGTGATAGGGGTGGGGGTAAGACACATGGTAAGACCTCCTGGGCTGGGGATCCACTCCATAGAGGCTCAGGTACCCCAGGATGAAGACCATGCCTGCAGCTATTGGCAGCAGCACGCACAGCCATGCTAATCGGAGAACCCGGTGCGTGCAGCAGGCCGTAGAGCCACCTGGCTGGAGACACAGAGAACCGCTTGATCAGGGAACCTATTGATCAGACATGTGTATCTATTATTGATCTACTGTATGACGAGAGCACCCTAGCTAGAGTGTGTCAAAGGATATAACCTTTTATACTACATAAAAGGATACTGTGTTCAGCATTCCTTGAGTGCAGGAAAGTGGATCCCCCCAAATGAAAATTAATTAAAAATTAAGTTACCTAAACATGCTGACCCTCATCTTACATCTTTAACTGAGCATGTCATTTGTTAAGCTTAGCAGGGTCAAAACTCCTAGACACACACACACGAGAACTTTAGGATAAACAGTCATGCGCGAGAACTTTGGATAAACACTATCAAGATTTATGATATGTTGAATGTATGCACCTTCCTGCCAAAGTCCTTGTCTGTGCAAACTTTCATGGCAATTAAACCCTTTTATGATTCTGATATCAGCTAGACAACTTTGTACCACCATACCTTGCTACATGCGCAAGCAAAACAAACGTCCTTGACTTCAAAGACTCTACTACTACTAGTGCACTACTTGATAAAGATGTATCTAATATACCTCCAATACCTCACGCCACAAAAACAGTTTCTTCACTTCCGCTGTTGGCCTCTTCAACAAGGCCAAGGGACCACACTGACTCAAATGACTTCTTGCTTAAAACACTCTGCTTTTTGCACTGCATTACAACATGGTATCTTGTACATTTGTATTTTTTGTAATATTTGTATTTTTATATTGTAATTTACGGCAACTTATATTTTATTGTATATTTAATTATATTCTAATCCCACTTAGTACTGCTAGTTTATGTACCCTTAGTATAGTTAGTCCACATATTTAAATTTTAGGTATATGTTTATTGTATGCACCTTCCTGCCAAAGCAAATTCCTTGTCTGTGCAAACTTGCGAATTGTGGCGAATAAATCCCATTCTGATTCTGATTCTGATCTAGGCACACAGGGGAGCTTGCTTCTCTTAGCCCTGTGAAGCAACAGAGCTAGCAAGTCGAGACCAAGATGCAGGGTTTATAGGGTACGTGCCTGTACATTGTCTGCCTGTACATACGTACACTACTGGTACGTAATGTACGTTAGGAAGAGGTCCACAACAGAATCAGAAGACAAGTTTCTGAGAGTCAACAGCTTCAAGCACAGCTTAACACTGGTCGAAGTAGGCACATCTCAGTTGATGGTTGAAATTGATGGTTTGGGGGCTCTTTTGCTGGATCCAGAGTCGGCAACTTCCACAGAGTGAGAGGCACCCTGAACCAAAAGTGCTACCAATGAGACTTGCTTACTTCGACCAGTGTTAAGCTGTGCTTGAAGCTGTTGTCCTGTGAGCCGTGTATCACGCAAACTGTTAACTCGGAAACTTGTCTTGTTGTGGCTTTGGGTCTGCTAGACCTCTTCCTGTCAGAGTTTCCTCCAGTTGGTGTAGGAAACTGTACTCACTGTAGTCTAAAGAAAATACATACACTTTTAAGGGTTATAATGGTCTGTCTATCTTCCTTTGTTAATTTAAGAACCTAAACCTTTTAAAAAAAGGTTATTCACTGGACTTGAACTGCTTAAATTTCAATCAAAATTGGGGTGTTCTAAAACTTTTGACCGGTAGTGTATATGTAGATGTTTTTATGACCCAACCATCTTCCTCCAAGACACAACACCACAATCGTTTTGCTGTAGCTGTGCCATTTCCAGCATGTTGTAACATGAACTTTCTAAACTGGTTTGGTGAAGTTTTGTCGTGTACACATGAGCAAGCTGAGACCTGAAGGTCCTTCTGGGTCACCATCACAAAATACTGCATGAAGAATGAAGAAATGTCTCTCCTTCATGAAGTTGGCTACATTTGAGTTCAAACATAATAATTAGTCAAACATTAAACTCTGTGCTCCTGCAAATGTTCTAAATCTGCTAACTAACTAACTTCCTTCTTATCCCCTGACTCCGAGACCAGATTAAGACACCCGTCGTCACACAGACTCTCATTGTTACACACCACAGAACGTTATCATCATTAACAGTTGGAACAGTTCAAGTAAACTCACCATTACATTCCCTGTCATCCTCCTAGGCAGGCAGAGTACACGTGGAGTGGTACATGCTCAGCTCCAGTTCACCTTAGGACTTCAAGTTCCTGGATCCACAGGATATTATTCCGTAGACTGAACCGTATTGTCACTATGTATATTGTAGCAATGTATCTATGTAAATGGTTTTTTTTTAATCCCTATTGTAGATAACTATATATATGTCTCCTCAGTACTCTTCCTTTCCAGCTTCTCTGAATCTATGGTTAATCTGACACCCACGCTTCACACACTAGCACACACAGTCACGCCCCTTCGTCTCACATGAGCTTCAGTTTGGAGTGTCTGGTTTCTTTTTGAGGTTTTGTTATTTGAACTGGGACGTTTTCTAGATTGAGGAACTGCCTAAGTGACATTTCCTTTTAGAGAAGATGTTTAGAGAGTCTGTTTGCATATAAAGAAATAGCCGCGAACCCACCTCTCTGAAATGGGTTTTTGCAGGTTGGGATGTCTGCTTAACCTTTACCTAGAGATGGATGGTTAAGGTAAATGTTCCTGTGATTAGCTACACTCAGTGTTACATTTACATTTAGTCATTTAGCAGACGCTCTTATCCAGAGCGACTTACAGTAAATACAGGGACATTCCCCCGAGGCAAGTAGGGTGAAGTGCCTTGCCCAAGGACACAACGTCAGTTGGCATGACCGGGAATCGAACTGGCAACCTTCGGATTACTAGCCCGATTCCCTCACCGCTCAGCCACCTGACTTCTCAGTTACTTTGAAAAAGTAATCTGATTACTGATTACTCCTTTAAAAAGTAACTTAGTTACTTTACAGATACTTTACAGACTTCATTTTAAAAGTAACGCGTTAGATTAGCCTACTCGTTACTGAAAAAAGTGGTCAGATTAGAGTAACGCATTACTGGTGTTGTGCCGAAATCTCCCTCCCTGACAGAACTCCACTCCCCTATGTGTGAACGCACGCACTGCCTTCCTAGCGTAGGCTATTGCTATGTGTAGATTGGCGAACCGAGGCGATTTTTACGAGTAAACTGTTAAACCTTGGTTCCCTCGTCTTAGGCTTTGAGAAAACTGTCAGTGGGATATTGTATTCATGTTTCATTGAAATATAAGTGATGTTGCACTGCACTTGAGAGCCTATACGATTTGTATGTCGTGCTACATGTAAATCTGAATGATTGTTTCACGAAAATAGACGTGATGTTGAACTGCACCTGAGAAACAACGTTGATGTTGTGCTACACTGTTCTATCATCGGAATGAGGTAATATGTGAATTATGTTGTAGCAGGCAGTGCACACGTTCACGCGTAGGGGAGTGGAATTCTGTCAGGGAGTGAGATTTCGGCACAACACCTGTTGCATATTTTAGGTCTCGAAAGGAGGACATGTGCGGGTAAAAGAGGATGTCTGATCACCCTATGTTAAGCCAAAGCTAATGCCAATATCCATACATCAGTTGTGTAGTTTAAGTGCCTGGGGGGTGTTCCGTCAATGTCGCGAGACGTCGCGTTGTCGAGACCTAAAAAATGTGTCTGGCAGGGATTCCAAAATCGTCCGCGATTTTACTTTGTCCGATATTTGTGTTATCTTCGGGTCATTCTGACCCATCAGTCATTGTGATCCACCGTTGTATTACGACAACTGTACCGCATACAAAAACAAAGTGAAGAATTTTCTTTTAACTATCGGGCTGTCTCAGACCCCCCACATTGCAAAGGTTAAAAGAAAATGCTTTTTATTTGTTTTTGTATTGGGTAAAATTGGGTAAACACAACGATGGTTCATTGTGAACCTTTGGGTCATGTGACCCGAAGGTTCACAAGGGTTACATTTAGGGGTGCTAAAAAGGGTGTAAGTTCGCCACTGCTGGTAACCAACGGCCTTTACATGTGGTTCCCCTTCGCAGCCAGTGTGTCCCGGGCGTTAAGTGCGACTTGCGTTAGCGACGTTGATGGAACACCCCCCTTGTCTCTTTCTGGTGTGTTGTGCCTCTTGCATACCATCAGGGTGTCTTGTATGGGATTTCATTGTTCCTTACATGCGTATAAAAATCATTTTCAGTTTATTTCTTCCCAAGGACCTCGAGTTGAATTACAGTGTTTTTTCCGAAAGACTGTAAAGTTTATTTTTTTGTTGCCAAAAGAGTATTGTTTTTCAGGAGGTTTTTTTCAGGACTCTCTTAAATAGAACTCTATTTGATGACTTCCTTCAGGTAAGATCAGTAATGATTGCCCTAGTGTTTCCCTGTGTCTGTCATTGTCTTCACATGTGCCTCGTTGAGTGGTTTCAGTTCTCGTTAGTGTTACCATGTCCATCTGTGTCTTGTTTGGTTCTGTGTATTAATGTTCCTGTTTTGTGTTCAGTTTCTGTCTCGTCCTTGCCAATGTTACCTGTTTATCCTGTTTGTTTCCCTATTATTAATAAAACCCTTGTTTAATGCTCTGCCTGGCTACTTCTCCTGCATTTGGGTCCTACCACACACACACACACACACACACACACTCTTTTAATTTGATTTGCCCCGAGGGTTAATGTATCACTCCAAAACCATATTCTGATGACAACTATCAAAAAATTATAACTCTTGTTCCCCAGTCCAGCTGTTAACCAGACGGCTGATCGTCTTTTGTATAAACATGACAAGGACAGATAAGGTCTTTTGTTTAAACATGACAAGGACAGATAAGGTCTTTTGTTTAAACATGACAAGGACAGATCAGTCACCTGTGATGGTTTGGTTGGTGTGTCAGACATGTTCAGCCATGGAACAGGGAGGTCACAACCACTTTTCTGCTGCCATCCAAGAGTCCTGTCTTCTGTTTTGCCTCATGGTATCACAAACACTCAAAGAGTCAAGGCCGAATAGAGTGGCGGCTTGACTGGGCAGTGGAAAAGTCAGCCATATTTGACTGTTGTGTAGAGGCCTTTTTCCCTCCCTGTGTAGAGGCCTTTTTCCCTCCCTGCACTGGGTCCACAGGATGCTTCCATAAGAGGGAGGGTGGAGCTATCTATGTGTGGGATGTGGGGGGAGGAGTTCTGGGTGGGGATGGGGTGGTAGTGGGGGGTTGGAGTGTGTGTGCGGGCGTGTGTGTGTGTGTGGGGGGGGATGGGGATGGGGCCAGGGCACAGTCGGAGCTGTTTGAAGGGCGGGATGGGAGAGGCTGTTCAGCCTGCCCTGAGGCTGCGTGCTACAGTGAGTTTCTCTGGGCTGGACCTTCAGCAGCTGAGAGGAAGACTCCAGCTAGTACCTACCATCCCCTCAACGACAGATGGCTGATCCACCGTACAACTACAATACATGTTAGTGAGTCTTGTGAATCCATATGTTTTGACTGAAATATTTAGCTCACACATTGCCAATTACAAGACAGGCCCTGCAGGCGGATTGGAAATGACAATCATCCAGCTGCCGCGTGTCAGGTTTAACCCAAGGACAAGGCCCCCTGCTGGTCAGACGGCGACAGTGACCCAGAAGAGATGACTGCAGACCGGTTGAGTAGCATGTACCTGCAGAGCCGGAGCAGCAGTTTCAGGACCGCAATTCTAGGACCCTCGTTTTATGCACACCTCGAGGACCCTGAGGCGTGCTAGGAAGATTGTGGCCGACCCCTCCCACCCTGGTCACTCCCTGTTCCAGCTACTCCCCTCCGGCAGAAGGCTGCGGTCCATCAGGACCAAAACCTCACGCCATAAGAACAGTTTCTTTCCATCTGCTACTGGCCTCTACAACAAGGCCAAGGACTCCCATTGACATTCATTCACTTATTTAACTATAAGTCCATCTAATGGCAATTCAGTATGCATAAGCCACTTTATCTCAGTATCCGACTGCACTATGTTGACCATTCACGCTGCTCATTATTCTTATTTTTATATATATTTTATTTTATATTTAAATTGTTGTATTCTTAGATTGTTTAGTTCTTAAAAATAGTTAAACTTTTGTACTTTTACTTAATTTAAGATCTTTATATGTTTAGTGTTTTGCACCTCCCTGCCACAGTAAATTCCGTGTTTGTATAACATACATGGCGAATAAACCGAATTCTGATTCTGATCAATATTTTCCTGCAGTAGTGAATGCAGGTTACGGCTCGAATTTAAATTATAAGAAGAAGAAGAGGAAGTGATGTAGCTTGTTTCATGACAAGATGGACGAGAATCAGAGTGTAAGTAGCTAATTTGAATCATGTGTGGTTATGTATAAAACAATTCTGGTGTCTTGAATTGGACAATAAAGTTAACGTTAGCTAGCTAACTTCAACTTTGCTGTCGAAATCATTTCAAGACACCGGAGTGGTTTTATACATAACCACACCTGATTCACATTAGCTACTTTTACCTATGAGCTACACTGATTGCCAAACATACAGCTGTTAACAACCAAGTTGAAGACAGAAGTTACTGTTTGTGGGGATTACTGCTTTGGTCGCATTCTTTTTGGTATTTTGGTGGTCGCGAAAATCTAGAAATCCTTCAAAATTTGTTGCTGGTTGATGGGGTGGAGGGAATTATGAAGAGTTGGATGGAGCGATGCAGGTGTATTTGGTGGAGGTGTGGATGGATGTGATACTGCGATTGTTATTGTTTAGTATTGTATTAAATATATCCATATCTGAATAATCAAATTCCCCAGTTGTCCTTGTTTCTTGCCTCTCTCAAACCATTCAAATAGCCTATCTTGTTGTGATCTAGTGACACGTACTCAATAGTATATTTCGTCATCCAATTCGCTAGGTGGCGCTGTCAGATAAAATGAGGGTCCTCGAACTGCGGTCCTCGAACTGCGGTCCTGAAACTGCGGTCCTGAAACTGCAGCTCTCTGGGTCTCCGGCTCTGCAGGTTCATACTATTGGACTGGTTCAGGATAGAGGCCCAGCTACAGGTAAAGGCCCAGCTACCATTCAGAGCATCAGGGGTCAACCCCTGACCACAGAACAACATTGAAATGGATGTGCTGCTCTAACATCTAGCAGCCTGAATACACACGCTGGCATGCTACAAAATCATCTTTGCTTTCCGATCTTCAGATCCCGGCGCTTATCCAACAACCTTATCTTCAGTGCTTCATTTTTTCATAACATTTGGGGTAAAAGGTGTTGACAGGTTGCCCACCTATTAAAGCCCATTAAAGCATTAAAGCACAGGGTGATAAATAGCAGTTTCCTTTTACAAGCACCGGATGGGGAGATGGCGGGAGCATCCTAAAAGGTCTAGGGGGAGATGGAGATGAAGATAGGGTGAGTGAACAAGACAAAAATAGACACTGGAGATGAGGGAGGGAGAGAGCGAGAGAGAGAGGAAGAGAAACAAGGAGGGAAAGAGAGTGGGGTAAAGAGAGAAAATAGTAAAGAGGGGAATGGACTGAGGGAGAGTGAGAAAGAGAAAGAGTTGACATTAGATGCTTTTATGAAGAAGTCCTAATTGGCCTATTCCTCAGAAGCAGTGATTGGTCCATGAGATCCGATCCTATGAGGAGCCAGCGCTGGGCAGTGGGCCAGAGAAACACATGTTCATGGCCCATCTCACCCTCCTCAGGAAAAGAGACACCTGCCCACACCAGGGTAGGCTGAACATTCACACGTGAATGTTCATTAGTGTAGAACATTACTCAGTCAAAGTGTCCAGATGGGTGACTGAGCCTCTGAAAAGCATAATTCATTACAATCATCGGAAGAAACCCTAGATGACATCCCGAAACATGTTTTCATTAAACTCTATCATGGTGATTACCATACATTACACCATTCAGGGTTCCAGTGGGCCACATGCTGGGATGGAACAAACTCTGAAAACCTCTGATTGCTTCAACCTTCTCTGATGGGCACAGCATATGGACTGTCAACACTCCAGACGTCTCATGTGATTGGTGGCCTGCATTTGTTTTAAACTCTCTACAGATAAGTTTTCAGTGTTGTGCCAGCTGTATTTTAGTTGGAGTTTGTTACTGTTCCATCCCCCCTGCCTCCCCCCTGCCTCCCCCCTGCCTCCCCCCTCCAAGATAATCCCATCTAGATTATCATCACATCTGCCGAGGTACTGCCCTCTGTGCTTTGTCTGCTCCCGTGAACTAGACTGAGATCACTCCACAGACTGAAGTTCAGCTCTGAACCCCCTTCCCTCTGACTCCTCCCCTCCCACTGACTCCTCCCACTGAGTCCTCCCCTCCCTCTGACTCCTCCCCTCCCACTGACTCCGCCCACTGACTCCTCCCCTCCCACTGATTCCTCCCCTCCCACTCACTCCTCCCCCTGACTCCTCCCCTCCCACTGACTCCTCCCACTGACTCCTCCCCTCCCACTGACTCCTCCCACTGAGTCCTCCCCTTCCTCTGACTCCTCCCCTCCCACTGACTCCTCCCACTGACTCCTCCCCTCCCACTGACTCCTCCCTCTGCCTCCTCCCCTTCCTCTGATACCTCCCCTCCCTCTGACTCCTTTCCAGCCTCTGACTCCTCCCCTTCCACTGGCTCCTCCCCTCCCTCTGACTCCTCCCCCTACCTATGTCCACTCCTCCCAGAGAACCTGTTGCAAGGCTAAAGGTCACCCGGCCGGTGCCACGGGGTTAAGGAGTGTACACAGATATGCAGCCTGACGTCCATGTGTGTTTCATGCGTAGGTGGACGTGGGTGGCATGTTTGAAAGAGACAACATGAAAGGGTGCCTCAGGACAAAGGTCAGGAGCTGACTTTTTTGTCTCTGCATCATCAGATTAAGACAATTCCCAGAAACACACAAAAACATGACATCATAGAGATTACTAGTATTTGTTTATTTGGAACCTTACAAAGTTTTTTTTATGGTCATGGCTCTTCTATTTCCTTTTACATCTCTTTCTATTTCCTTATCTACCTCCCTATCTTATTTTCTTCCAATTATTTTGAAAGCTCTAGCATGGAAGACCTTTTTTCATTTTTGCTGTTGTGCTGTCTGCCTACCTGCCTCTCTGCATGTCTGCCTCTCTGCCTGTCTGCCTCTCTGCCTCTCTGCATGTCTTTCTGTCTGCCTCTCTGCCTGTCTGCCTGTCTTGCTGTCTGCCTCTCTGCCTGTCTGTTTGTCTACCCAGAGAGGACAGGCGAGGGAGGGAGGAAGGATTAATCGCTTCAGTTCATCCGTGCCTCTCTGTGGGCTTTACTGAGCGTTTGAACCAATCAACAGTCTCTCAACGGTCTCGGTACAGTATGGCTTAAGCTTCTCAAGAAAAACAACTAAAAGTCAGATGTCAGATCAGTTCTCCCCCCTTATGTCTTGGTTATAAAGAGGGCGGGAGACTGGATAGAGCCCTATTAGATGGTGGCTGGGCCAAGCTGGGTGAATGGTCACAGACAGAGATGGAAACAACAGCTTTGGGTTGGAATATTATTGCATGTTCATGGAAGTGGAGGGTGTGGTTGATTTATGGCTGTTGGGGAACTTGTCCATTGTGCTGTGGGCTTGGTGGCTGTCTGGGTCACTGCTCCACTCCGCACATGCCCTGTCCCAGACTTAACATGCACCTTCTCACGTCTCTCAAGTTCAGAGTATGTCCCTCGTCTATACCAGCACAGGGCTGTCACAGTTCAGTAAGTCCATGGGGAAGAGAGGAGAGTGGGAGAGGAGGAGGAGAGGAGGAGAGGAGGAGAGGAGGGAATAGGAACACTAGTGAAGCAGCAAACTAGAGTCTCGTTGAGTCGGCTCCATCTGCGGCGCTCTGCAGGGACGTCGCAGAGCGCCGTCTCTAGAAGGCTCCAGCCGGCAGGCTGTGCCCGTTGTTGTTGCTCGGAGTCTCCTCCACCTTGCCCGCCAGCGACTCCAGCGAGCGCGTGCTCTCCGTGTCAGAACACAGGCGCTTCCCGGGGGGCGGGAAGCCCTCCGTCCCCCCTCCCCCCGCCACGTCCTGCAGCTCGCCCGAGGCGGCGGCGGCGGCGGCGGCCGCCTCGGCGCACTCCTCCTTGAAGAGGCGGTCGTGCTCCTGCTTCAGCTCCTGGTAGGAGCGGGAGAACATGTGGAAGATGGAGGTGGCGGGGAAGGCCATGATGAGGATGCCGCTGAGGATGCTGGACAGCGCCACCATCTGGCCGGGGATGCTGCGCGGCACCATGTCCCCGTAGCCCACCGTCGTCATGGAGATGATGGCCCACCAGTAGGAGGCCGGGATGCTGCTGAAGTCCTGCACGCCGGTGAGCTCGCTCTCGGCCAGGTGGACCAGCGGGGAGAAGAGGGTGACGGCCACGCACAGGAAGAGGAGGAGCAGGCCGAACTCCCGGGTGCTGCGCCGCACCGTCAGGCCCAGCGTCTGCAGGCCCAGGGAGTGTCGGGCCAGACGCATCACGTACAGGATCCTCAGGGCCCGCAGGATCCTCAGAACCAGGCTCAGCTTGTCCAGGTAGCCCTTGCCGCCCCCGGGCCTCTCGTGCTCCAGCGGGTCCTCCTCGTCCACGACCAGGGACACGTAGTAGGGCAGGATGGCCATGGCGTCGATGACGTTCAGCGGCCCGCGGAGGAAGTCCAGCTTGCTGGGCGCCTGGATGAAGCGCAGGACGAATTCCATGGAGAACCAGGCTACGCACACCGTCTCGATGATGAACATGTTGTAGCACTTCTGGGAGCACTCACCCTGAGAGGCAGAGAGCACGGGGGGAGAGGGGGGACGTGGGAGGGAGGGAGAGGGAAAGAGGAAGGAGAGAACGTTGGAAAATGTTTTAAAGGGGACCAGAGACAGAGAGCAGCAAGTATTGTTAAGGACACATATGTACTTACATTTACATTACATTTACATTTATTCATTTAGCAGATGCTTTTATCCAAAGCGACTTCCAAGAGAGAGCTTTACAAAGTGCATAGGTCACTGATAACAACAAGATACCCCCCAAAAAACATTGCAGGTAGCCAAAACATGAAGCACACATTGTGAACAACCAAAATAAGTGCCAAAGGGAAGAACCACAAGAGCATGTAGTTAAACAAGTTACAATTAAACAACATGAATAAGTGCAAGTGTACCTGTAGAGAAGCAAGCAACAGTAAAAAATATTTCAACAATTTAAATCAGTTACCACTAACCACCAAGAGCAGCAAGGCTCTAAGCAAGAGTCATTGTGATCCTTGAGGAAACTAACATGGGGTCCCGCAAACCATTCCTAAGTACCGTTGTACTCCCGGAACAAGTGCGTCTTGAGCCTTTTCTTGAAGGTGGGGAGACAGTCGGTGTCTCTGATGGATGTGGGGAGTTGTTTCCACCACTGGGGGGCCAGACAGGAGAAGAGCTTGTGTTGGGGAGAAGACCGATAGAAAAGAAGAGAGACAGATAAGAGAAAAAATGAGGGAGAGAGAAGAAGAGAGGGGAGAGAGAAGGACAGAGGAAAGACGAGGATAGAAGAGAGTGGGGGAATAGAGCGCGAGGGGGGGGGGGGGCAAAAACAAAGGCTTAGACAATCACTTAGTCAGTGATAAATCATAGTGGGGCGGCTCCTGTGTGTGGGGCTTCATGGCTGGATAAGTGGCCGACTATCAGGTCATTAGCCAGGCTCACAGTTCCATCACAGCTGGGGGGGAAGGGCGGGGCACCTGGACAACCAGGCCACCATGACCTCCAGCTGCCCAGGAGCATGCATCATACGCCCCTGACACAGGACACGCCAGGACACGCTAGGACACGCCAGGACACGCCAGGACACGCCAGGACACGCCAGGACACGCCAGCACACGCTAGGACACGCCAGGACACGCCAGCACACGCCAGGACACGCCAGGACAAGCCAGGACACGCCAGCACACGCCAGGACATGCCAGGACACGCCAGCACACGCCAGCACACGCCAGGACACGCCAGGACATGCCAGGACACGCCAGCACACGCCAGGACACGCCAGGACACGCCAGGACACGCCAGCACACGCCAGGACACGCCAGGACATGCCAGGACACGCCAGCACACGCCAGGACACGCCAGCACACGCCAGGACACGCCAGGACACGCCAGCACATGCCAGGACACGCCAGCACACGCCAGGACACGTGGTCCAATCCTTTCCTCCCTCCATCGATCTCTCCATCCGGTCATCCATCCCTTCCTTCCTTCCTCTCTATTTCTTCCCCCCCCCCTGTGCTGACTCCCATTTCATTCTTTCATTCTCTCTCTCTCTCCCCCTTCTATTCAACATCCCTCATTCTCCGGTCCTGTGCTTCCCATTGTCCTTCTCTCTCCCCTGCTCTCTGCCTGAGAGCCTGCCTGTTTGCTCCTCCTTCTCATCCCTCATTCTCTGTTTGTGCCTACTTCTCCCCATGCCCGGGGTTCTCATCCCTCATCCTCGCTCTTCTTCCATCCCTCATTCTTCCTCTCCCACCCTTCCCTCCCTGCCTCTCTCTCTCTCGCTCTCCATACATCACGCGCGCACACACCCACAGTCTCTCCTCCCCCCGACGTCATCTCTCGCCCACGTCCACTCGTCCCCGCTGTCCTCTCATCGCTCACACAAATGCTCTTTCACTCCGCCTCGTTCGATCTTCCCCGTCCCCCTGCTCCCGTCCATCTCCTCCCGGTTCTCCTCATCCTCTCCTCTTCCCCGTCCCCCTGCTCCCTTCCATCTCCTCCCGGTTCTCCTCATCCTCTCCTCGACCCGCTCTGCTCTCCCCCTCGCCGTCCTCCTCCCGCTCTGCTCTCCCCCTCGCCGTCTTCCTCCCGCTCTGCTCTCCCCCTCGCTGTCCTCCTCCCGCTCTGCTCTCCCCCTCGCCGTCCTCCTCCCGCTCTGCTCGCCCCCTCGCCGTCCTCCTCCTCAACCTGCTCTCCCCCTCGCCGTCCTCCTCCTCGACCTGCTCTCCCCTTCGCCGTCCTCCTCCCGGCTCTGCTCTTTCCCTTTGAACCCTTCGTCTCTGTCTGCATCGCGGCCTAGCTTTTTTTCCCCTTTGTTCCCGTTCCCTCTCTTGGTCTCCCTCACTCTTTCTCTCTCGCTCTCGCTCTCTCCTTACGACCTTTTCTCGGTGCTATACTCTCGCCGTGACGAATGTAACTGACGGCTCATTCCGGCGTCGTCTGTCTAGCCTGACAGAGAAGCGCATTACGATCAGAGCTGCTGTGACCGTCAGAGGACGACCACAACATGGCGGCGACACTGCCCAGAGACACACAACAGGTCACGGACGCGGAGAAGTCCCGCTGAATCCAGGGGTGTCTAACTCAGTAACTCAGGGGAGTCAGTTGGCTGAGCGGTGAGGGAGTCGGGCTAGTAATCCAAAGGTTGCCAGTTCGATTCCCGGTCATGCCAACTGACCTTGTGTCCTTGTGCAAGGCACTTCACCCTACTTGCCTCGGGAGAATGTCCCTGTACTTACTGTAAGTCGCTCTGGATAAGAGCGTCTGCTAAATGACTAAATGTAAATGTAAAGTCAGCTCCAGCCATGAAGTGGTTAACCCTTCCTGAGAGGTCTGTAGCCGTCCTCGCACACCGCGGGGGGCTTCCTAGAGAGATCTGGCCTTTCATTTGTAAGCCTTTGGTTTCAACACAAAAAGCCTTCGGGTTCAAAGAACGATGTTTAAAATTCAGCTGGGTGCTGAATAATTTAGCTCTGTGCCGTGGTGAAGGGAAGATTCAGTGTAAACCTATCTGCATATCGGTTGTGGGAGACTCTGCCTAGGAGACGTGGAACGATGATAAGGGTAACATCCAAGTGAAACCGTGGGAACCAACACTCACATGCACACACACACGCACACACACACAGAAAGATAGAGTTCTGGCTTGACTCTGAAGACTATGCTCCACGACCCAATCATTAAAAAACAAAAACAAAAAAAACAGACATGCTGCATAGAGAGGCTGCACTCCATGCAATACCTAAAGTATCAAACCTACAATAAGTCTCCCCTCCAGAGACTCCCCCCTCCTGAGACTGTCTCTCTCTGTCCCTCCCTGTCTCTCCCAAAACCGTCAGCTGGTTTGTGTCTGCCCATCTTCAACTCAGATACATCAGTGGAATGGGCTCTGTCACACCCAGTCTGTCTTTCGTATTTCTTAATCTCTCTCTGGTTCTCTGTCCTCTCTGCCAGTGATGCTTTCTTATTCAGTCCTCTGACTTCCCTCTCTGGTCATTTTCAGCCATGCCTTTATTATTGCTTGGCTCTCCCCATGAGCTAACAGATTCCCAACCTAGCAGCTGACAGTACTGCAGAGTGTGTGTGTGTGCGTGTGAAAGTGTGTGCGTGTGAAAGAGTGTGCGTGCGTGTGAGTGAGAGAGTGTGCGTGTGCGCGCATGTACAGTAGCAGTCTCAGAGGAGACTGGAAGAGGAGCTCCTCTCATTGAAGTTGGTCTGAAATATGACAGCAGAGGGCTCTGGTGCAGAGCAGAGGAGAGAGCACACACACACACACAGACAGACACACACACACACACAGTGTATACAGTAAGGAAGTTGGATGTGATTCATGTTTTTCAGACTGGAGTCTGTTTTCCTCTGTTTGTTTGTGTGTCTGTCTTCCAATCTGTCTGTCTGCCTGCCTGCCTGCCTGCCTGCCTGCCTGCCAGTTTGTCTGTCTGTCTGTCTGTCTGTCTGTCTGTCTGTCTGTCTGCCTCTCTGTCTGTCTGCATGTCTCTGTCTATCTGTGTCCTCCTCTCTCTATCCCTGTCTCTCTCAGACATGCTACCAGTCTGGCTTGACGCGATCATGAAGTTGGATCATTACCCAGACTCCCTCTGGAGGCAGATTGTGGAGGGCTTGGGGGAGGAACAGAGAAAATGGAGGAAAAAGAAAGAAAAAAAAACCTTCCCAGCCCATCAATCATGTTTACCTTCAACAGGACCTTCACCACGCCGGGGTGAACCCATATTTTATTGTGACCTTGTGGAGAAGATGAAATAGATAAAGATGATCTGACAAGGAGAACATGTGGTCTACGTCATAAGTCTCTGTTTTTCTCATAACACACTCTTTCCTACATATTATGAAGCAATAAAACGCTCCTACCCATGCTGACAAAGTGGCACTTTCTGCTGAGAGAGGACTGTATCCATGTTTTAAAATTATTTTTTAACTTTACACTATATCTTTATCTCTGTGTCTTACACACACACAAGCTCTTGCTTAAAACACACTGCTCTTGCGCTGCATTACAATAATGGTATCTTGTACATTTGTATTTTTTGTAATATTTGTATTTTTAAATTGTAATTTACGGCAACTTATATTTTATTTTATTGTATATTTAATTCTATTCTAATCCCACTTAGTACTTCTAGTTTATGTACCCTTAGTATAGATAGTCCACATATTTAAATTTTAGGTATATGTTTATTGTATGCACCTTCCTGCCAAAGCAAATTCCTTGTCTGTGCAAACTTTCATGGCGAATAAATCCCATTCAGATTCTGATTCTGATTCAGCTCACTCACATAGTCTGGGCTCGACAGCAGGGTTAGGTCAGTGACTACAGCTCGAATAGCTGGCAGGGAGAGGGGTTGGGAGGTTGAGTGTGGAGTGCGTTTGTTTCGGGCTGACTCGCGGCGGAATGTGATTCTGATGGGATCCTGTGGCTAGTCGGGGACACGCAGCGGTGGGGGAAGGGGGGCTGCTGGTCTGAAATCAAGCGCCCTGGGAGAGCTGGGAGGAGACAAGAGGGGAGGACTGCCTTCGTCTCTCCTCTTCTCCCACTACAGAGTGAGACACCAACCGCACGTGGAACGCCACCTCCAAGGTCACCTTCATGAGATAACTTTACCTCAAAGCAGCTGTGTGTGTGTGTGTGTGTGTGTGTGTGTGTGTGTGTGTGTGTGTACTGTATGAGTCGTTGGGCAGGATAGACACGTTACACTCTGCAGTGCTCTCTCCAAAAGCCACTTGACAACCATACAGCATAGACACTGAATACAAAAACAGGCAGGAGCTGTCTGTGTACGTGCGTGGAGACACACACACACACTCACACACACACACACACACACACACACTCCCACACTCACTATCTAGAATGGCACAACCTCTATGGTACTCAGTATTTCTTTCCCATCCTCCTGCTGGCTCCCGTGTCTCCTCACGCTGTCTTACCCGGCAGGAGCACACTGCAGCGACTCCTCTTCTATCCCTCCTCCTCAACATGTTTCCCTTTTCCTCTCGTTATCGGTCTCTCTTTCGCTCTCTCTCTCCCTCTCTCTCTCTCTCTCTCTCTCTCTCTCGGTCTCTCTCTCTCTCCCTCTCTCTCTATCTTTTTGGTTTGTTTTTGGTTTAGTTTGATTGGAAATTAAATGTTGTGGAATTAGCAAGTGAAATGGTTTTGTCTTGAATAAGGGATGGCTGGTGTGGTAAAACTGCTTGGTTAGCTGGCTGTTCTAACTGCCCAATAAAGGTATATTTAGAAGTCAAAGTCTCTCTCTCTCCTCTCTCTCTCTCTCTCTCTCTCTCTCTCTCTCTCTCTCTCTCTCTCTCTCTCTCTCTCCTCTCTCTCTCTCTCTCTCTCTCTCTCTCATGATAAACACCCTGTGGAAGAGAGGAAGCAGAAGCCATGACAGGTCACCTAGTGTCTACTGCCTTCTGTCACTTCACATTCCTGCTTCCCCTGACAACCCCAGCCTTAACTTCAGCCCCAGCCCCTATCCCAGCCCCAGCCCCTATACCAGCCCCAGCCCCTATCCCAGCCCCTATCCCAGCCCCAGCCCCTATCCCAGCCCCAGCCCCAGCCCCTATCCCAGCCCCTATCCCAGCCCCAGCCCCTATCCCAGCCCCAGCCCCTATCCCAGCCCCAGCCCCAACCCCAACCCCTATCCCAGCCCCAGCCCCTATCCCAGCCCCAGCCCCTATCCCAGCCCCAGCCCCTATACCAGCCCCAGCCCCTATACCAGCCCCTATCCCAGCCCCAGCCCCTATCCCAGCCCCAGCCCCAGCCCCTATCCCAGCCCCTATCCCAGCCCCAGCCCCTATCCCAGCCCCAACCCCTATCCCAGCCCCAGCCCCAACCCCAACCCCAACCCCTATCCCAGCCCCAGCCCAAGTCCCAGCCCCAGCCCCAACCCCAGCCCCTATCCCAGCCCCAGCCCCAACCCCAACCCCTATCCCAGCCCCAGCCCCAACCCCTATCCCAGCCCCAGCCCAAGTCCCAGCCCCAGCCACAACCCCAGCCCCTATCCCAGCCCCAGCCCCAACCCCTATCCCAGCCCCAGCCCAAGTCCCAGCCCCAGCCCCAACCCCAACCCCTATCCCAGCCCCAGCCCCTATCCCAGCCCCAGCCCCTATCCCAGCCCCAGCCCCAGCCCCAGCCCCAACCCCAACCCCTATCCCAGCCCCAGCCCCTATCCCAGCCCCAGCCCCTATCCCAGCCCCAGCCCCTATACCAGCCCCAGCCCCTATACCAGCCCCTATCCCAGCCCCAGCCCCTATCCCAGCCCCAGCCCCAGCCCCTATCCCAGCCCCTATCCCAGCCCCAGCCCCAGCCCCTATCCCAGCCCCAGCCCCAACCCCAACCCCTATCCCAGCCCCAGCCCCAACCCCTATCCCAGCCCCAGCCCAAGTCCCAGCCCCAGCCCCAACCCCAGCCCCTATCCCAGCCCCAGCCCCAACCCCAACCCCTATCCCAGCCCCAGCCCCAACCCCTATCCCAGCCCCAGCCCAAGTCCCAGCCCCAGCCACAACCCCAGCCCCTATCCCAGCCCCAGCCCCAACCCCTATCCCAGCCCCAGCCCAAGTCCCAGCCCCAGCCCCAACCCCAACCCCTATCCCAGCCCCAACCCCAACCCCTATCCCAGCCCCAGCCCCAACCCCTATCCCAGCCCCAGCCCAAGTCCCAGCCCCAGCCCCAACCCCAACCCCTATCCCAGCCCCAACCCCAACCCCTATCCCAGCCCAAGTCCCAGCCCCAGCCCCAGATCTTTCAGATCAATACTCTAAGAGATGACAGGTACATGCCGTAGCAGCTAATAAGATCTGATAACTCGACCTCAAATGACTGCTTTCTGCCGTACACAGTCCCATCAGTCACTAAGCTCATTTCACTGTTAACAACGGCACAGAATGAAAGCTGCATTTTTACTGCAATTGTTATCACCCCTCATCAATTTAGACTCTATCAAATGGAAAATGTTAGGCAGTTTTTTTTTGCATTTAAGCTGGGTCTGGGGCAGTGTCAGTCTTAGCCAGTGGAATCTGACGACTGGGGAAACACAGAAAGGCATCAACACTTGATAATTATGGAACATAAATGACAGTTCACAGACACTGGTTCTTCATGGTGTTTACAGGGTACTGAATAACAGAACAACTACTTGTTAGGAGAGACACGCATTTAGACGTCATTAAAAAAGGAGACATTAATCAGAAAGAAGAGTTTCAAGTTCCTCCTCTCTCACTTGTAAACATCTGCAGAATATCAGCACACCCCTTCCAAGTAGAGCCCATTCTCAACTGTACCCAAACCTTCTCCGGGCAGGACCTAAATGAGATGGTTCTCTTTTCTGGCAGAGAGCATCCAGACTGAGAACAGCCTGTCCGGACCAATCCAAACACTCATTCAATCTGTCAGAGCTCTGTGCTCAGCGCAGCACTTGTATGGGTATGTGTGTGTATGTGTGTGTGTGTGTTCCGGTGAGTGTGTGTGTATGTGTGTGTGTGTGTATGTTCTGGTGAGTGTTTGGTCTAAGTCATTTATTGAGGCAGTAGGTTTATACAGACACACTGCGTCTACTCTCTGGGAGTTTATGGATTTGCATTCCTGAACGCACCAAGGGGCCTTGCTGTCTCTAACACACACACACACACACAAACACACTCTCCAGGCACCAAGCCCACTACACAGAACACACACACACACACACTCTCCAGGCACCAAGCCCACTACACAGAACACACACACACAACAAGGGATGCAGCAGAGGCATGCGGTGTGTTTCAAATGTATAGAAATGGTCTCTCTCTTTCTGTCTCTCTCAGTCTCTCTCTCTCTCTCTCTCTCTCTCAGTCTCTCTCTCTCTCTCTCTTTCTGTATTTATCTCTCTCTCTCAGTCTCTCTCTCTCTCTCTCTCTCTCTCTCTCTCTTTCTGTATTTATCTCTCTCTCTCAGTCTCTCTCTCTCTCTCTCTCTCTCTCTCACTCTCTCCTTTCCTATATTCCTCCCTCCCTCTCTTCCTCTCTTTCCCTCTGTGATATATGAGGTGTGCGCCAGTGGTCAAACCCGTTTCCATAGTAAAGACTCAGAGACGTCAGCCAGTGTGAATTAAACATGACCCACCGCTGGTCTGACTATGGTGGCTAGCTGAACCTGCAGGTTGCTGCACTGCAGCTCATTGACAGGTACAGGTAAACACACGAGCTGCTAACACTGACACGGAGACACACAAACACACTTGTATGTGCAAAGAAATGCAAATCAGGCGTCCCAGTGCCTGGACAACGCACACATTGCAAACACCCCCACCCCCTCCAACACCGGTGTGCTTGTGTGTGCGTTGTGTGTGTGTTGTGTTGTGTGTTTTGTGTGTGTGTTTGTGTGTGTTGTGTGTGTGTGTGTGTTCTGTGTGTGTGTGTGTGTGTGTGTGTGTGTGTGTGTTTGCTCAGTTCATTATTCCCTGGTGTGTGCTGACATTAGGGTGGTTTCGCCAGGCTGCCTCCATCATTCTGCTAGTAGCAGACACACCTCACAGCACACTCTCTCACCCCTGCACACACACGCACACACACACTCTTACCACTGCCCCCAACTCCTATAAAACACAGCACACACACTTCAAAGTCTCAAATACCTCTACCTACGGGCACAGAGCGAGAGACAGAGAGAGAGAGCGAGTGAGAAAACCAGAAAGGAAAGCACAGAACCGATCAGGTAAATAATAATGTACACATTCTGCCTGCCATCTGCCTGCCTGCCTGCCTTCTGCATGTCTGCCTGCCGTCTGCCTGTCTGCCTGTCTGCCTTCTGCATGTCTGCCTGCCGTCTGCCTGTCTGCCTTCTGCATGTCTGCCTGCCGTCTGCCTGTCTGCCTTCTGCATGTCTGCCTGCCGTCTGCCTGTCTGCCTTCTGCATGTCTGCCTGCCTTCTGCATGTCTGCCTGCCGTCTTCCTGTCTGCCTTCTGCATGTCTGCCTGTCTGCCTGCCGTCTGCCTATCTAACTGACTGTCTCCCTGTCTGACTGACTGTCTGCCTGACTGACTGTCTGCCGTCTGCCTATCTAACTGACTGTCTCCCTGTCTGACTGACTGTCTGCCTGTCTGGCTGTCTGCCTGTCTGACTGTCTCCACATTGTCTGTCTCGCAGTATTTTTTCAGTTATTATCTTTATCTGGTTCTCTCCTTCTATCTGTCTCTAGGTGTCTCATTCAATATGCACAGTATCTGTTTCTTACACACACAGAAACACCACATACTTAAATTATGAGAGTGTCTACCTGACATTTGTGGCAGGGCTATCCAATGAGAGTGAGGGGTCATTTCTAAACAGAACCAGCAGTCGTGTTGAGCAGTGTCTGACTACTGCATAGGGATCATTATGACTGACCTCACCACTGTTTTTCACAGCACATCCATCCACAGGATGGATTCCCCTGGCCTGCAGCAATGTGCTTAATCACCTAGTCATCGTGAATCAGCGCCCCCCTCCTCCACACACACACACACACACACCCACACACACACACACACACACACACACACAACCAAACACTGTAAAGGTGACAAATGAACGCCACAAAAGGCAGCCTTGGGGGGAGAGCGATGAACTTGTCTCTAGAACACCCAATGTCAGCAGCACACATGCAGAATATATATCTCTTATGCACACAAGCACACACTGTCTCTCTTGCACACCTGCAAGTACGTGCAGTCGTGCACACATATTGTGTCTTCCACACGCAAGCACACACAGGCTTGCTTTATTATAGTGATGACCGACAATTCACTCCTATTCAAAGCCATGCTATCCCTGACCCCTAAGCCTAACCTCAACCCTTGTAATTCTAACCTCAACAGCATCTGACCACACATCTGTTTCACACACCTGCAAGCATGCACACACATCGACTTCAACTTTCGACTTTATTTGTCCCCAGAGGGCAATTGGTTTTGCAGAAAGCCACACTGTCTCACACACTCTCTCTTACACACAGACACGAAACCACACTCCATTATAAACACCCAAATTTTCACACCAGTTTCCGAATCCAGACTCACCCTCGCCTCCTCCTCCCGTAGGTCGGGCATGGTGCTGATACACAGGCTGATCACGGTGATGGCCACCATGACAACAGACAGACAGGCGAAGATCTTCCCTGGCAGGCCGGACTGGGGATTCTCCACCATGTCCCTTAGACGGTTCATGAACTTGCGGTACTTGGTCTCCACCACCTGGGGGCGCTGCAGCGCGTTCCTCTGCCTGCGCTCCTCCTCCACCCTCTCGTGCTGCTGCACCTCCTCGATGCGCGTGTACATCCGCCGCTTGCAGCAGCGCTCCATGTAGGTCATCTCCACGCCCCAGTAGGTCAACTCGTCGTTGAGCGACAGCGCGCACATCTCGCGCAGGAGACGCAGCTTCCCGGCCGCCAGGAAGTTGAGGATGACCCGGAAGGCCGACGGGCTGCGGTCGAAGAAGTACTCGCGGCGCGCCTCGTCGTAGTCGTCGCAGACGCGGGCGATGTCCTCCGGGCTGGAGCAGGAGCGCAGGCGGCCCAGCCTGGTCAAGGGGAACTCCTCCAGGGTGCTCCAGGGGAAGGTGTAGCGGTTTCCCCCCACATTGATCACCGCCAGCAGCTGGTGGTCCACCGCTCCCAGCTCCCCCTGGCCCCGGATGAACTGGACCCTCTTGTAGTACACACCCTGCACATGTGGAGACGGAGTTACGCTTCATTGAACTCCTGTGATCGAATGCTTTGCTGGTTTATTGAGCTCTTAATGTCTACTCTCTGTTTACCTGTTCAGTAAGTCGCTCAACAAACAAACAAAATGATACCATAGGGGAAGATTGTATCAAAACAATGGTACCGATATGTGTTTGACGTGGTTTTTAAAATCAGAATCTGTATTAGGGATACAAGTGGTCATTCTTGTCCCTCACCTTGACTGTCTCTGTTTCGGGTATCTCAGTGAAGATACGGTCCAGGCTGCTGTCATCACTGACTGACAGGTTGCTGAAGTCATGGTTGGCATTGCTGATGATGGGCATGGTGGCATCAGGGATCAGAAAAGGCTGGCAGAAGGGAACAGTCTGAGCAGGCCAGTAAGGCGAAGGACTGGTTTCCTGGGTGGCTGGTTAGCAGGCTAGAAGACAGGCTGGCTGGCTGGTTAAAACTGGCTGGCTGGCTGGCTGCTTCACAGGCTTGGTTGCCTGAAGTGCATGACCGTTTGCCCTGGTCTATCACACAGCAGGCTCTGAGAAAAGGGGGGGGGGGGGTCAGATTGAGAGAGGGGGGGGGGGAAGGTGTGAGAGAAGAGCGAGGTATGGTGAGACAAAGGGACATTAGCACACAAGCGCAGCGAGAGAGAAAAAGGAAGAGAGAGAGAAAATAAAAATAGGAGTGGGGAAAAGAGCTACAGTAGCGAGAATCTCAGCGAGACTGCAGTGGTGCAAACTCCTCCCCCTCCTTTCCAGCCTCGAGTTTCCGGCAGCAACAGATAGACATACAAAGTACTCCCCACAGGACAGTGCTGTGCCCCACACCTGGAGAGACACTGGAGGGGGCGTTTGATTCGACAAACCTTGCACAGACTTTATACACACTGAGAAACCAAAAATATGCAAATATCACACATTCACACATGCATAACATTTGGTTTGCCACATACAGTGGATCCCATATGCGATTGTGTCATAAATGAGCTCAAATGTTATTTTGAATGTTATCTTTGTTTTAAAAGAGGGATAAACCAGAGTTGAAACAAACTAAAACACAATTTGTGATTGAAGCCTCTGTGTGGGGAAGGAGGACCTCAGGTCTGGTCTCAGGTCTGTGTGGGGAAGGAGGACCTCAGGTCTGGTCTCAGGTCTGTGTGGGGAAGGAGGACCTCAGGTCTGGTCTCAGGTCTGTGTGGGGAAGGAGGACCTCAGGTCTGGTCTCAGGTCTGTGTATGGATGGAGGACCTCAGGTCTGGTCTCAGGTCTGTGTGGGGAAGGAGGACCTCAGGTCTGGTCTCAGGTCTGTGTATGGAAGGAGGACCTCAGGTCTGGTCTCAGGTCTGTGTGGGGAAGGAGGACCTCAGGTCTGGTCTCAGGTCTGTGTGGGGAAGGAGGACCTCAGGTCTGGTCTCAGGTCTGTGTGGGGAAGGAGGACCTCAGGTCTGGTCTCAGGTCTGTGTATGGAAGGAGGACCTCAGGTCTGGTCTCAGGTCTGTGTGGGGAAGGAGGACCTCAGGTCTGGTCTCAGGTCTGTGTGGGGAAGGAGGACCTCAGGTCTGGTCTCAGGTCTGTGTGGGGAAGGAGGACCTCAGGTCTGGTCTCAGGTCTGTGTATGGAAGGAGGACCTCAGGTCTGGTCTCAGGTCTGTGTATGGAAGGAGGACCTCAGGTCTGGTCTCAGGTCTGTGTATGGAAGGAGGACCTCAGGTCTGGTCTCAGGTCTGTGTGGGGAAGGAGGACCTCAGGTCTGGTCTCAGGTCTGTGTATGGATGGAGGACCTCAGGTCTGGTCTCAGGTCTGTGTGGGGAAGGAGGACCTCAGGTCTGGTCTCAGGTCTGTGTGGGGAAGGAGGACCTCAGGTCTGGTCTCAGGTCTGTGTATGGAAGGAGGACCTCAGGTCTGGTCTCAGGTCTGTGTATGGAAGGAGGACCTCAGGTCTGGTCTCAGGTCTGTGTATGGAAGGAGGACCTCAGGTCTGGTCTCAGGTCTGTGTGGGGAAGGAGGACCTCAGGTCTGGTCTCAGGTCTGTGTATGGAAGGAGGACCTCAGGTCTGGTCTCAGGTCTGTGTGGGGAAGGAGGACCTCAGGTCTGGTCTCAGGTCTGTGTGGGGAAGGAGGACCTCAGGTCTGGTCTCAGGTCTGTGTGGGGAAGGAGGACCTCAGGTCTGGTCTCAGGTCTGTGTATGGAAGGAGGACCTCAGGTCTGGTCTCAGGTCTGTGTGGGGAAGGAGGACCTCAGGTCTGGTCTCAGGTCTGTGTGGGGAAGGAGGACCTCAGGTCTGGTCTCAGGTCTGTGTATGGAAGGAGGACCTCAGGTCTGGTCTCAGGTCTGTGTATGGAAGGAGGACCTCAGGTCTGGTCTCAGGTCTGTGTATGGAAGGAGGACCTCAGGTCTGGTCTCAGGTCTGTGTATGGAAGGAGGACCTCAGGTCTGGTCTCAGGTCTGTGTATGGATGGAGGACCTCAGGTCTGGTCTCAGGTCTGTGTGGGGAAGGAGGACCTCAGGTCTGGTCTCAGGTCTGTGTGGGGAAGGAGGACCTCAGGTCTGGTCTCAGGTCTGTGTATGGATGGAGGACCTCAGGTCTGGTCTCAGGTCTGTGTATGGAAGGAGGACCTCAGGTCTGGTCTCAGGTCTGTGTATGGAAGGAGGACCTCAGGTCTGGTCTCAGGTCTGTGTATGGAAGGAGGACCTCAGGTCTGGTCTCAGGTCTGTGTATGGAAGGAGGACCTCAGGTCTGGTCTCAGGTCTGTGTATGGAAGGAGGACCTCAGGTCTGGTCTCAGGTCTGTGTATGGAAGGAGGACCTCAGGTCTGGTCTCAGGTCTGTGTATGGAAGGAGGACCTCAGGTCTGGTCTCAGGTCTGTGTATGGATGGGGTGTAAGCAATTTGGTTTAACTCTATCATGAGTTATGATAGTTGTGATAGCCAGTTCTAGACAAGTTTTACTGGGGGGGCCAAGGGGGGGGGCAGTGTTTAACCAGAGGGGCACATCAAATAACGGAAACAAATGATATTTAAATATTAAATACTTTAATTTTGCTTCACATTATCATACAAATGGCTCTGGCTCTCTCTTCCAGCTCCTCAGCTCTCTCAATACCTTGATATGTTTCTCTCACTTTTTTATTTACTGGGGCAAAAAAGGCTGCAATGTCCCTTCCTCGTTTCATGATGACTACTAGAAAAAAAAAATATATATATATTATTCAGTCAGCTCAGGGGGGGCACAGGGGGGGCCAGGGACATTTTTACAGGGACACTGGCCCCTGTAGGCCCCCATGTAGAACCGCCACTGGCGATAGCTATTATGTTACAGTAGGTGAGATATGACACCAGCAGTGGACACAGACCAGAAAACAACTGCAGTCTTCATGGCTTAAACACTTCACATCACATAACAGCTCAACCCTCTCCCTCCCCGTCCTACACACGGACACACACCAGGCCGCCACACACCCTGATCAACTCTGACAGACACTGAAGACTTATGACATCAGGGCTGCGAGTGAATGTAAAGATTGTAAGCTGTGAACTTTTAGTTTTCTCAATGTTAGCGGAATGTAAGATAACTGTAGTAGCATACACACGTTCTTAACACGCTCAAATGAGTTACTACAGGCTTTGAGTGTTCGCTGTAGCCTGTAGGCACCTAAGCCTGCTGCAGCCTTCAGTCGCCTACCCCGCAACACGACAAGACAGCTTTTTGCCTACAGCCATAACATTGATCACAAACTATGCATTTAAAATGCGCATAATATATGTCTGCAGTGTAGCTGAAACCAGCTAGAGGGGTGTCGTTACTACACCTCTAAAATAGTGGACGGCTATGATCTAAAGTTCTCGCAGTTCTAATGAGCCGCGGATATCCACTTATTCAAGTTCTACTGGGCCCGTACGGGGATTCCATAAATCACGTTGTGAAGGTGTTTCATTTCGATCAGCGGGGGGAGGAGAGAATTATAAACTATTTATTAATAGGATCGCTGGCTGGTAAGAAAACTCCCGGCGGAGGGGAGGGTTGCTTCGCCGAGTGGAAAGTTAATTGAAGAAAGTGTTTTTGTGACGCGCGGTTGTTATCAAGATCCTCCGGTGAGCGTGACAGACACTGGGCTCGACAGATAAGACAAATTGAAGTTGTTACCACTGGTCAATTACGAGCTGTTTAAATAATGAGTCAACCTCACGCAGAGATTAGTCCAAACTGTAGGCTTCTCTTTCTTTCTTTCCTTTTACATACACACGGCTATCATGGTATAGCCGATACCAAACTTGAAAAATTGCACTTATTATGATCAAATAAAGCAATGGGTAGTTTAAAGCTGTTCTGCAATAACAGGGATGCGTTATCTGTTTTCTCCAATAATAATAATAATAATACAACTTTATTTAAATGGAACATTTCATACAAGAATTGAAGTTCAAGATGCTTTACATAACATAACTCTAGAACGATAGACTAGGCATTTAACTATTTCTCTGTGCGGTTAATGCATCGCTGATCCAGTTTAACATATACTGCTGGGGATCCACGAGTGCATAGACTCAAATTCTGATTAAAATCGTTTGTGCGATTCTAAATAATAATATTCTGCATACTGTAAAAGTACAAACTAGCAATTATTGTGAAGTAACCTCGACAATGAGGCTTTCATGTTGTTTAAAGTTGACAGGTGATGGGGTAATTTAGTTTGATTTCGAAACTGCCGGTGGAAATAATATGGACACCAGAAAACTTGTCACGTACCATTTCGTAGAGAGAATAGCTTCATCAATCCACAGCAGCTTTCTCTCTCTTTCTGCTTCACGATCACTCAAGATCCGCAAAACACGTCTCACCGAAGAAAATCAGCTGCCACATTGTGCCTCCCCGGAATTAGCTTTCACAAACATTCAAACCTGCGAACGGGAGTATAGACAGTTTTCAGAATAGCAGAGAGAAAACAGGTCTGGTAGAGTGTCCCGTTACAGCTCCGTACTGCGGGGAAGCTGCGAGGATGCGCGCAAGCACTCCGCGGATGAGGCGCGAGGGTAATGAAGCTCAAGTTTGAGAAGAAGAGTGCGTTTGAGCGCTCGTGCGTTAGTGGCCTCTCGCGGCTTTCACTGCAGTCCCATTTAAAAACGCTAAGATTAAAAGGTCTGTGTTCCACACACACACTGCCCTACGGTTCCTACCACGTAGGCAAGAGCGAGTCGTTCATACCCCGTTCGAACCCCAAAATATGTTTCCTTTTTCTGAAGGACCTTAGACTACTTTGGCGGGATAGATGACGAGCTGGGCTATGGTAAGCTATTGTTACTCTGTTCATGTGATGCAGGTGACACCAGCCTGATAAACACCAGACACCGGAGCGGAGTATTAACCTTTTGACTGAACAGACGGCTCTGATATCCGCTTGATGCTGTGAGGGATGCCCATGGATTTGATCCCAATTACTTTTTTTTCCAGAGGCGGATTATGGACGCCGAGGGGAAGTTGTTCTTATCTATGATGAAGTGGAACACCGACTGTTTTCTTATGATGAGACTGTTATGGTCTGTCACCCCCATATATTGCCTTCATGTTTACTGTATTTAATTATTTATGGGGGTTTGGAAAAAAACAGCTTTTTTTACAAGGCTTACAATGCAAGCTAATATTCAAGGTCAAGAAGAACTTGCAATATCCATGTGTAGGCTATATATAAATCTGTAGGATTCTCTGGGATTTCACCCCAGTCTTCCACATCAGATCATCAACCATGAGATCAAAAGGGTGTCCTTCCTGCCTGGTCGAGGACACTTGGACCAAAACAGTGATCCCATTGTAGTTTAATTTATATCCCATGTCCCACGCCCAGACAACCCTTCCTATACAAGCCACACCGCAGTAGACAATAAGGATTCACAGATCGTACCCAGCAGAAAAACTATTAATCAGCCATACATCAGTGTATGCTACGCCTGCTATCTCCTCCAACCTCACCCTTGTCACCAAGGACAGGCAGACTCAAGAAGTCTATGCATGTGTGGAGGGTGGCTGGTTCACAAACATTGCATGATGCACACCAATTGCAGGAAAGCACACCCAAAACACTTTGTCCTTGGAGAAGCTCATTTGGTTATTTTATGCCTGAGCAAAAGCACTTTGTCAAGCCCTGATGGTGGTGAGTGTGTGTTGGGGGTGGAGGTGTGTGTGTTGTGGGTGGAGGTTATCAGTGGGAGGGATGAAGTCACAGAGTGGGGCTGACAAGACAGTAACACAAACTAATCTGATTGGTCCCCTGCAGACAAGCAAGCCCAGGGTGGTGGGCGTGCAACACGACACTGATCACACACATTAGCTTCACATCAGCATTTTTGTGAGAGAGAAAGGAAGGAAGGGATGCAGGGAGAGAGAGAGAGAGATAAAGAGAGAGAGAGAGAGAGAGAGAAAGAGAGAGAAAGAGAGAGAGAGAGAGAGGGCCTCAGGTCGACTATGAGTGAAAAGGCCAGTCAAACATAAGCTGGTAACAATAAATAGATGCTGTTTCCTTCCATCCATGTCTCTTTCATTTTGTCCAACAATAGTGGACAAATGTTCCTTCTGTCTGTCTCTCATGGACTGGCATGGGTAAACATCCAGACACACTGAGCAGCCTGCACAGGAGTATATACAGTATGTAAATAGCACTGTACCCCTGTTGCTCAAAACCAGGCAAAACGTCACACACACACACACACACATACACACAGAGAGAGACCGGTAATGATATTAAATCTCTGTACTCTCTCAGCCATGCCCAAGGCTGTCCTCATTATTTGTACAGGGTCCAGGGTGACGCTTTGGCTATACACGTCGAACACAGCACCCGCCTCCCGGACTGATTCTGATAGAGAACCTCACCATCAGGGATTAGGTGTTAATCCCTCTCAGCAATGGGGGGTGGGGGGTGTGGGGGGGGCAGGTAGGGGTCTGAAGAGTGATGCAACGGCGTCTAACGTTGAGGGTGCAGTCATCTCTAAAAAAAAAACGCCAAGGACAGCCCTAAAGCCCCCCTCTTTCAAGGTTTCACTCTCTCTGCCCTTTCCCTCGCTCGCTCTGGTCCCTCGCTCGCTCTGTTTCCTCGCTCGCTCTGTTCCCTCCCTCCCCTCCCCTCCTGCCTCTCTCTGCCTGACCGACACGGGTGGATCCGTTTGCAGGTCTTGATCAGGCTAATTGATGTGTGAGCAAACTGATTTACACTGCACTGTTTGTTTGTATACAAAATTCAGATTACACGCACACACACACAAACACACACACACTAATCAGATCAGATGGCCCACATGTACAATACTATCATGCTATGCACCATCTTCTGACTAGGTGTGTCAGCATACCTATGTAACCTGGAGCGCTAGTCTACTAAACTGACAGATCAGCCATGTGATTACTGGGAGTGCTCTGTTGCAGATTATAGTCGCCAGGGAGACCAAAGTGACAGTGCGACCACCAGACCATGGTAATTTATAACCTTCATTACTTCCATGATGACACTGTTGGTTCTGGACATTCATTCAGCGCTAGGCCATCATAGTCAAGAACCTTCATTAAGCCTGGGAAGAGACCATTTCAAAGCTGGCGTTTATTGAGATTTAATCTTTATTTGTCTGCTTCTCGTGAGGTTCCAACCCACTGGTTCCACCCGTCTGTGATTTCCAGAGGACGTCTTCCCACAGCTGGAAGTTTCATAACATCCAGCTGTGCGGTTAGAGAATCGGGCTCGTAATCTGAAGATTGCCAGTTCGATTCCTGGCCGTGTCAAATGACGTTGTGTCCTTGGGAAAGGCACTTCACCCTACTTGCCTCGGGGGGAATGTCCCTGTACTTACTGTAAGTCGCTCTGGATAAGAGCGTCTGCTAAATGTAATTTACCGTAATCCCTAGAGGACAGAATAAAAGTGGCGCTCGCTACCTTCAGCCCTGCCAACATACCTGCTGATTTCCCACAGCAGCTTTGAGGAGGCCATCGGTGTGGAAGTCCCGCCTTGAATATCGTATTGGTCCCATTTTCGAAACCTTTTCTAAATAATCGTCATGTCACCAAGAGGCAGACTCAGATCTAGACCTGTAGTGTTTCAGGTCTAATCCTGCTTAATGGGCAGGTCTGACCTGCAGGAGGGTAAATATTGATATGAAAGGCTGGTTAAACCCATCAACAGGACCCCTGGCGCCAACTCCATCCTTTAAAGCATTAAAAGATTAGTACAGCAGGCATAGGCCTGCATTTCTGTTCAGTAGACACTGTTGATGGTGTTTTATAATGCTGGTAGTCTGTGTGTGTATATATGTGTGTGTGTGTGTGTGTGTGTGGAGGGGCAAAATGGTAAGACTTCACCAAGGAGGTCCACAAATATACTATATGAAATATTTTTCTCTTCACTGCCAATCGGAAGTTCTCCGATACTGTGAACAGCAGAGTCAGGTGGGGCATGGTGTGCTCCAGGGCAGAATGGTTCCCCCCCCCCTGACATTTAGGCTTTTCCTGTTTTTGGTGCCAGGGCTCAATTCTGTCTGGAGGCTTGGGGGGTCTGCTGTGTGTCCGGGGCAGAGCTGCTATGAAGAAGGTCCGAGGGGAGAGGAGCTTGTGGTTGGGTGGGTGGGTGGGTGGGGGGGTTAACACTATTAACCCTCGTGCTGCCTTCGGGTCACATGACCCAAAGGTTCATAACGAACCATCATTGTGTTTACCCAATTTTACCCAATACAAAAACAAATAAAAATAATTTTCTTTTAACCATTCCAATGTGGGGGGTCGGAGACAGCCCGACAGTTAAAAGAAAATGCTTCACTTTGTTTTTGTATGAGGTAAATTTGTCGCAATACGACGGTGGGTCACAATGACTGATGGGTCAGAATGACCCGAAGATAACACAAGGGTTAAAACCCAGAGATGGTGATTGGTGGTTCTGTATCCTCGCCATCATGCTTGCTATGGGATGGAAATTGAAAGTGAGCCAGAGGACAAGCCGACTCAGCACACTGGTGACAGTGTCTCCCTCTCCTCGTACCGTGAAGGTCTGTTTCTTCATAACCATCACGATGAAGATGTTCAGTCTGGACTTCATGGTCTGTTTGTGGTTATGCGTGAGATGAAAGTGATGTCAGCATGGAGCAAACACGTGGCCTCTTAGAACCCTCTGGGAAGGAGAACACTGGAAAGGTGAGTGGATACCGCTTCTTCATGCTGATATCCAGACACAGGGAGGAGATCCAGGATCATGGGAATGTTTCTGTGACTGTTTCGCTGGATCTCGGAGCCTGATGTCATGTCCTGTAAGAAGACACACACACACACACACGCTCTTGACATCTGGCATACACACACACATGTCTATGGCCTGTGGACATGCACACACACACACACACTTCCATGAGCTGTAAGAAGACACACACACACACATCTGAGGGAGAACCTGAGAGGGCAACAGCAGATCTATGTTTTCCATCTCAGCTTCCAGCCCTGTGGCTACTGTTTCCTGTCGCTCTCTCCAGTCTTTCAGAATCAAATCAGAGCAGTTATTACATTGTGTTTGGTGTGTGTGTGTGTGTGTGGTATGTGTTTGCGCGTGTGCGTGTCAAACATGATCCGATATAATCCTGTACTCCAAACTTTAAGTAACCTCTTGACGCTTTGAAAGAATGTGTGTGTGTGTTTGTGACCTTTTCATACTTTCATATCACTAAGGTAATGTGGTCATAACCTATACTGATTTACAGGTCTATTTAATATCATTACAGTATCATCTTCTAAGAGAGCCTGCCAAGGGCATAGGGGTATCCATCATAGCTTGCAGGTGTGTGTGTGTGCATGTGTGTGTGTGTGTGTGTGCGTGCTGTGTCGGCTAAATGACTAAATGTAAATGTGTGCATGTGTGTGTGCGTGTGTGTGTGCATGTTGTTCTCTTTGTTAATCAGAGCATCCCCTGAAAGCATGATAACGTGTAACAACCCTGTCAGAGGGGGGTCGTTACTCACCCTGCTTTCTGACCTGAGGGGGAGAGAGAGAGACAGAGAGAGAGACAAGAGAGAGAGAGAGAGAGAGAGAGAGAGAGAGAGAAAGAGGGAGAGAGAGGGGAGGGAGACAGAGAGAGAGAGAGAGAGAGAGAGAGAGAGGGAGGGAGAGGAGAGGGAGAGGGAGAGGGAGAGGGAGAGGGAGAGGGAGAGGGAGAGAGAGGGAGAAGGAGAGAGAGGAGAGAGAGAGAGAGAGAGAGAGAGAGAGAGAGAGAGAGAGAGAGAGAGAGAGAGAGAGAGAGAGAGAGAGAGAGAGAGAGAGAGAGAGAGAGAGAGAGGGAGGGAGGGAGGGGAAGGAGGGCAGCTGGACTAGAGGGATGATGGACAGGGAGTGGGGGAGGTTAATGGATGCTATAGGTGTGACAAAATAGAAAGAGACTATTGAAAGAGAGAGGGAGAGGAAGAGAGTCCCCCACACGACAGGGGCTGTTAGTACGCTGGAGGCTACATAGCATAGCGCTCTCACGTCTCTTCATTCCAATCAGTTATTGATTCTAATTCAGACTTCAACAAACTGGCCCTGAGTGGAAAATGTCTACAGGGAATCAGTCTCATTCAATAATATTAGTCAATCCGAACCTGAGCTCTATATAATTATCAGAGAATTGCTCCCTTATCAAGAAGGTAATGGTGAAGTAGGGTTTCAAAGGATAGAAAACAGACTGTGGTGGGGTGTGGCAATTACTATGAAAATACGTAATTAGTAATGCACACGAATAATACTGTGGGCCCTATTTTAACGATCTGAAACGCAAGTATCAAAACGCAAAGCGCAAGTAACTTTGAGGGCGGGACTCCGGCGCGGTTTGCTATTTTGCCGGCGGGATAAATGACTTTGCGCCTGGTGCAAATCTAAAATTGGTTGGTCTGAAGTAGCTACATTACTAATGGGTGTGGTTTGGGCGTAACGTGCAGTAAACCAATCAGAGCGTCATCTCACATTCCCTTTAAGAGCAGCGCTTGTTCCATGGCGGATTGCTATAATAACGGCGGATTTGCCAGGCGCACGCCAGGAGCGGTTCACAGCCGAGGACACCGATGTTCTCGTCAGGCCCGTAAAAGATAGAGAAGTGACATTGTATGGGAAAGGCAGAGCAGTTTTTTCATTGCACTAAATTGCCCGCTCATGCTGCTCATTCAAATATATATTTATTTTTTAAATTGTTATCTTTTTTAATTGTTTAGTTCTTAGAATTAGTTTAACTATTGTACTTTTTAACTTAATTTAAGACCCGTATATGTTTATTGTTTGCACCTTCCTGCCACAGTAAATTCCGTGTTTGTGTAATATAGGCTACATGGCGAATAACCAAATTCTGATTCTGATGGAGATGGGAGAAGAAAACCACACAAATTAGCTTCGGTTAAACAGGCGTGGGAGGAAATTGACACAATTGTTACAAATCAAGTTCACATAGAGATTTCTCATGAAAATCTTTTTATAATCCTTGAAGAAATGTAACATGCCATAAATCAAAACAATGTAACGTAGCTTCGCAGAAAGAAGACCCTGGCCTCGCCAGCAGTGCGCACGGGCCAAGCTTGCGCCATTAAAATAGCATCTGAATAACGCGCCATTGACTTTAGACTACGTTTTTCCTTGTCAGTGGCGGAATTGTTTTTCTGAAACTGCAAAATAGCACCAGGGAACACACCTCCTTTTTTCGCTGAACTGCCCTCGGGAGCGCAAAGTCATTCCCTAATTTACCGACGTGCGTCTGTGGAGGGAAAAGTCCGCTTTGCGTCTAGTGCAAACCAGGAATGATACTTGCGTCGTTGACAAAGTCAATTGCGCTGGGTGAAAGCTAGGGCCCTGTATCTTATACAGTCATTTAACGTGTCTCCACCTTGACATCATGGCAAATC